>NC_064444.1:15250718-15365718 GCF_023343835.1 Lagopus muta
GGTTATCGTTCTTGGTTGCAAGGATTTGATTTATAAAACGTCCTGGTGTCTGTTGAACAATTGGTAATTGTGTGCGATTGAGGGATGTGTAAACAGCAATTAGAACCCAGTAATGCTAAGGCTCCTAAAGAAAGTGACATCAATTTAAGGGAGGGAACAATGTTCCAAGCTGAATTTAAACCAAAATGAAGGCAAAAAATCTCTAAAGCTGCATTTGGGTATTGGCATAAAGTATTTGGGCAAGCAAGTCCCCAGCAGGCAGAGAGAGGCTGCCCAGGTGCGGGTGCTGTGCCTGATGAGAGCACCTGTGTGATGGTAGAGGGCTTGAGCAAGGAGTGCTGCCACAGGTGTAGCCTTTCTGCATTTGGTGAGCTGGGGGAGGAGGTGTGGGTTGGTGTGGAAGGGAGGTTATTGGTTACTGAGCATCTCCAGCTGTGTCCTCATCAGATCTCATAGCTTGCTGAATCCTGCTGCCCTTTCTGTGTCCGTGGCTTTGGGTGCTATTTGGCTACTAGCTCTTCCTCTCTATTTATCTCTGTACTTCCCTCCTGAAGTAGGAAAACATGGAAAACCCCTTCTTATAAATGTAAAAATAATGTAAAATGTACCCACAGTCCCACCATTGAAGCCATTCCTGCACAGAGCTTTTCCATGTAGCTCCAGAAGGTTCCAAGCCGCAGTTCTGCCATGTGCTTTGTAAGGGCACACACCTGGCTATCTGTGTTGCTCTGTGCCCAGCCCCTCTGCCTTATGTCCTACCATCCCTCACTCCTTGGTTTAGGCCCCTCTCCACTGCCTGGTTATTTTTCAGACTGTGGTTTCTGTGGAGCACCATGAGGTCTTAGCTCTTAGCACACTGTGGACGCGCACAAGTCTCATCTATATAGACGATGAGGATAAATTACATTCAGACTATCAGTATTGTAGTGTGAGGGTACAAGCATAAAATCAATGCTATGGACCTAATCTGCATGCATAGTTACTGCAATTACGCAAAAAGAAAATCAAGATTTTGCTGATTGGTGGGGATGCTTAACGTGATGAACACTTACCAGCTGCTCAGCTTGGAGCCCAGGCACAGTGAGCACACTGTCTGTGCTGGGATGCTGGAGCTGGATCCTTTAGCAGAAGCTGCTGCTCCCTCTATGGCTACAGAGCTGTGTGTGGCTGGATTGTTTCAGGGAGTTTGTAAGTGTTGACCGAAGAGTTTTAACAAGTCGGTCCTTTGCAACTTCACACAGGCACTTGGCATTATTGCTGCATTTCTTCATGAGGAGCAGGCACTGAGCTGGGGAAGTAGTTATTTAGAGGTGCAGAACTTGCACCTGCGGATGAAAACCTCTTGGAGAGATCAGAACTGTTTGTTGTCTTTGTTTTTCTGTATTTAATGCCTCGTTGTTTGTTGTGTTTTTTTTTTTTTTTTTTTTTTTTTACTAGTTTTATGTGCTGGGTTGCATGGAAAAAACCCAGGACACTGAGATCAAGGAGTCAGAGATATAATCGGAATGTTGATGACTTATTTACAAATGTTTTCTCAGCCACGCTGCTTTAATTTCTACAGGATATCCTTTTCCTTCGAAGTCTCCAGAAATTACAGAGCATGCTGCTGTGGGGGCCATTTGTTAGGAGGCTGACAGGGTGAATTAGTCCAATAATCGCTGCTGAAGTCATGCACTACCTGCTGGTTTGGGTGTTTAGTTTGCGTGAGATGTTCTCTGCAAAGGCACCAGTCTCTCAAATACGAATCATTTTTGATGCATTTCCTTCTTGATTGCTTAATCTTGTTTTAATATCATGTGGCGCTTTCTGTGGTGCGAGAGGTTGCTTGATTTTTTTGGACTCAAAATCCAATCTTCCCCCCCCCCATTTAGATTGAAGATTATCATGGCACAGGGAAGAAATGCTTAAATCTTTAAGTTTGAAAGTATCGTGGTGCTAGTTGTCAGAGGTTTAGTTGCTCTGAGTTGAGATGTGCTGTTAGCCACATCCCCTTGTCAGTCTGGTTACCAATGAAAGTGTGAACTTGCTCAGAAGCTTTGGTGTCTGCCTGCTTGGGTTCCTCCGTGCGGCTGTGGCGGCGTTCGCCCCCGAATCCCCGGGGCTCAGAAGATGATTAATGATAACAAAGCTCTCCCCATTGTGTTAGCGGATAGGAAGGAAGGAAGAGTACTCTAAAAAGAGAGTGCATAGAATTTCTGAGTATTGAAGTCCAAGAGCGGTTTAACCCTTGTGAACAGCTACAGAATTTCCCCTGGTTACGCGAGGCAACGTGACCCTGATCTCCCTTTTGGACGTGACCCTGATCTCCCTTTTGGTGGAACTTCTGCCCTTGCTGCTGCTGCTGCAGGGCTTGCAGGGCAGCCAATTGCCAGCCGAGGTGACTGCCTGTGGTCAGGCACGCAGTGTGGCACACCCACAATCCACTTAGGTTTGGCTTTTTGAAATGTATTTGAGATTTCTGCTAATGGGTTTTCCCCGTGGGCAGCATTACCAACCTGATTATACAGGTTTTAAGAAACTCTCTTAGGAAGATTCTTTTTCATCGTAAGTTTTGACATTGACCTACTAAACTGGGTAATTTAGCATTTTATTTTCTAAGAATGAAAATGAAAATTGAATATTTCATGACAAGAGAGGGATTACGGGAACGCCGTTCTGTGTGGGAAGCCTATCGTGTCCAGGGGCCAGACTGTGCTGCTGAGATGTGTGCTCTACAGGAAGACCTCAGCCCCTGCCTTCACAACCACAGCAGGAGCACTCCAGTTGTGATATACCCACACTGCTGCTGTGGAAGCAGCTGTAATGCATGTGTTGAGTATGGCTTGGGAGTGGAGCTGAGGTGCAAAGAAGACACATCCTCCCTATGGAAGAGCTTCTGTGGAGAGATGGCACTGCAGCCATGCTAGCTGCTGTAGGGCCCTCGTAACTGTGAGTGTGGAGCAGTGTGGGGCCTTTGCATGGAGAGCTTTGACCCAGAATGTGGAAGTTCCTCTGTGTTTAGGAGCAGCTTCTGAGCAGAAATGGAGAGCAAACCTTTTCCTTCTCCCCCTGTAACACATTGCTGGGCAATCTCTGTGAGGAAATCTTAGTGGAGGTTGCATCACAAAAAGCCCACTCCTAAAGCTAAGTCGGAGCATGTGGCAATATTGCCTCAGTGGTTTAATTGCTATGTTTCTTCAATAGCAATTGTTCTTTTGCATTAAGGGCTATCGTATGCAACCTGGTTATTAGTTGGCTGAAAAACAGAAACGCTTTGTTTCTCTGAGGCATGTTACCTGATACACTGAACCTGCAATTCCGTTTAAAAAATGTACTGGGAATTTTTAAACTGGTTTTTATGGTGGGTAAATTTTATCAAAATATTTGCTTTTTTAAAAAGTATTTGAATGCTGTAGTGCTTGGCCAGCTCTTCTGTTAATACCGTATGATTGAAGTAGTTCTTATGTATCTGGGCACAATTCACGTTTTTCAGTCTATGCAAAACAGCATTTACACAAGTGCAGTATCTGCTTGTAGAGCGGGATGTACTGTGTTGCTTTGCAAGGACTCTGTTCTGTAGCCATTCTTTTGCTGCATTTGCTAATTTGTTACCATTTGCTGCTCTTATTTGTTAGAGGAGCATTGTTGACCCCCCGCTGATCTCAGGGACATTCAATTGTTTCCTTCCTCTCCTGAATCTCTCTGTGATCCCCTCCTTTGTCTGCTTGACCAGAGCTGGGCAACAGCCTGGTGCTGTGGGGCTGGCCAGGGGACATCTCTCCAAAAAGCATCCAGAAAGGAACAAATAACTGGTTGCACTCTGTGCGTGTTTGTGAGTGACTGCTCTTCTGGCGGTGTTACTGATGTGTGTATGGAGAACACAGTGTACGTGACAGAGGTGTAATGTCTTGCTATTCACTAACTTTCTATAAATATCCTGGAAGAAAATACTTGGCATTTCTGTGATGCCTGTTTTGGTGTTTCAGAGCACTTCTCCAGCACATCTTCAGTCTCCAGTAGGACTTGAGGAGTACCTTGACTGAGGTTTTGTGCTCTGGTTTTGGGGCTACGTTTGCTAGCTGTAGTGCTGATGACTGCATCCCACGTGTGGTTTAGCCCTCAGCTGCTTTGTGCCATGAAGGCAGGCTTAAGATTTCTCCTTGTGCTTTGACCACTCCATGGTAGGTAAACAGGCCAGGGCTGCAGGAAGGGGCAGGGAGCCCCATTTCGGTTGGGGCAGAGCCCCTGGGGTGCAGGCACTGCGAGGATGCAAGTGTGGGAGGATGCAAGTGGGCTCTGCACAGCTCAACCCCAGATGTCTCCTACCTTTGGTGTGCAAATGGGGGACCCTGCGAGCAGCCAGCATGGCTCCTTTCAAGTCCTCGCTCAGCTCCGGCTGTGCGTCTTTCCCCTCAGAGAGGAGCGTGCTCCAGTTTTGTTGTGTTTAAGTTACACCACCTTTTATATTTGGGCAGATCAAAAACGGAACCCCAAACCATTTTCAGTTCACATAGCTACATAAGCAACTGGCTTGTAATTAAAATGTACGTGTTCCCTCAACAAAAGCAAAATTGTTCTGTCGTGGCACTGCTGCTGTGAAGTTTATACTACATTCACATGTTTCTTAGTCCCTTACCAAACACAAGCAGTTTCAACCCCACCTTTAAAGAAAAACCCACAAAATTCTTTGTACAAATAAATATTCCACTTGCATAATTTATAAATTACTTTGGTTAAAATGTTAAATTGCCAAGAAGTCTGACTGAAACTGGACTGTTTTGTCTTTTATGTGCATACAAAAAAAAAAAAAGAATGTTGAAACAGCTGAGGGCGGTTTGGTTGAGGGTTAATGTTTGGGTAAGAAGCCTCCAAGGAAATCTGAAGTGCTGAATGAACACCACTCTATGGTAATTAGCCAGGGGTATTTTTCCTTTGGAGTCCTTTCTGGAGTTGATGTGACAGCCAGCGCTGAGGGTGTGGAGGAATGTGGGGTGGGATGATGGTCCCTCTCCCATTGAGATGTGGTGTTGGGGCCATGGCTGATGCACTGATGGTACGCAGGTGTGTCCAGCAGCAACCAGAATACAAGTTCTGTTGCTCTGGCCACACTTGGAGCAATTAATTTAGCTCATTCTCTTCACTATAGCTACTTTCTTGTTTCTTTTTTTCCCCTCATATCCTCACTTTGTATGTGGTATCGTAGTAGCATACTAAATGCTTGCTATCTTCCATGCTTGAGACGCCTGATTTCAGCAGCTGGCAAAATGTTTCCTCTTTGTATAGTATTGGCTGTAAGGTCTGCAGAGTGATCTATGATCTCTGAATAAATATTGGATGCTTTACTGAATTTTGAGAAATATTTTTCTACACGTAAGTAGGGTACTTTTACTCAAGGGTCTATGAAATAGTGTCTAGCTATTTGCGTGTATCCTGAGAGGACTTGTCAACATGCATACTGGAAGAAGAGGAGTTAAAGACTGGTTTATTGAGTTCTGTGACTTCCATAACCAATCCATACCAGGTGGAATCAGGCCTGATGCGGCAAGTGTACAAAACTGGAAAACCATCAGTTTTCTTCTCAAAGAAACTAATTGAATGTGTTTAAGGTCTGATAAAGTTTGGGTCTTGTAGGATTGCTTCTTTTGCTAACTTAACGCTGCTTTACACTGTGTTACATCTGCGATGTGGGAGTGCTGGTGGTCTCCATCAAGGTGCTGAGGACATTAGAAGAATTACTGTGTGCTTAATTCCTTGGCTCCCTGTGTGGGAAGCTCATGGCCATAGAGGAGGAGGCTCTGTTTTGTCCCTTTGAAAGATATTGCTGTGAATAAAGGCTCCATAAAAACTAAGTGGGGGAGTTTCGATCTTCAGAGTTGTTGATGTTTTTTTCCATTGTTTGGACAGCTTCACTTTCCTGCTGCTTCAGGAACAGCTTTAGAAATTATATTGGTATGGAGCTGCTTACTCAAGACAGAAATGTCATGCAGTTGGGACAGTCATCACATTTCAGAACATGTAACTGAACACAAGGCATTTTTTCAGAACAGCTTTCAAAATGGTGTAATTGTGTAATAAATCAAGGAGCTAACTAGGGAAAGGTCTGTGAATGTCTTTCCCCATCCCTCCTCACAACTGTCAATCAACTGAAGGTTTGACATGTTTGCACACAGCTTGTTTTTGAGAGGAAAAAGTCTATTCTACTAAGCTGAAATTTTCACAACATTTTATTTATAATGTTGGGGCTTGAAATTCAAACGATCATAATGTTTCATTAAGTACATTTATGTTCAGGTCACGAAGGTGCAGCAGGAAAGTGTGCTGCGATGAAGTGTTTTCTTTGTTCCCTTCCCAGGACCCGTGAGCAGCCTGCAGGCAGGGCTGCCTGCTTCTCCTGAAACAGGGCAGAGGATCTGTGGGTATTGGTGAGGTCAGATTGTCTCCAAATAGTGGTTTTCATACAGCTGCAAGTGCTTGCTACCATCTTTGGGCTCACTGCTAATCTTTGGGATGCTCGGTTTGCTTCTGTTGGTTTTGGAGGTAGGCTGAGGCTGTGTTATGGTATGCAGGGTGTAGGTTTGACAGCGGGTGCGTTGCTCCTGGGCCTGTTGAGGTGTTCAGTGGGAACTGAGGTGGGTTTTTTTGTTTGTTTTTGGGAATATGTCCTGCTTAGAACTAGGCATATGCTGAGCGGTGCATTAGCTAGGGCTGCAGATCAGGTTGTGTGTACTGTGGCTGTGCTCCTTCCATCTATCAAACTGATATCCTGTTTTCCCAAGAATATCGTACTTAGGAGAACGCTGGTCAAGAATTCTACTAAGTAGAAAGTTTTTTTTGTACTTCACATCATAGTTCAGTGAGATAAAAATAGTACAGGAAGCAAATTAAACTTACGAATGAAAGGATATTAGTGTTTGGTCATCTTACAAATTGGCACTGGCCTTTCTTGAGATTATTTTTTTTCTACTGTTGATTTCTTTAAATGTTGCCAAGGTTTCTCACTGTTTTGTTGTTGCTTTTTCACAAAACTCCCTGCAATTCTTAAGGGAAACATTAAGGTCACAGTGGAAAAAGAAACCTTTATGGCAAGGCTAGGAAGTATTCCTAATGATTTGGAGGAGGTCATTTTTGAGGCAATTTATCCTCACAGTGGTCATTTTAAACTAAAATAAAATTCAGAGTAGTAAGACCCATTGCCATCTACTGAACTGTGCCGAGTCCTGGGCGGCAGCAGGGAATGACATATGAAACTGTTGAACATACAGTAGAAGAGCAGTGAAACCAGCTTTCCAAACCGAGAAGAAAGTCATTTTGAAGTCCTGTCTAAACACAAATGTTAGTACTATTCACTGCTGATAAGCAAGTTGATACAAATGTGCTGATATTTCCCGTCCATGGAGTGACAAAATGCTTAACTGCATGAAACAGAGATGGCCAAGTTGCTGTGGTGTTCGCCATGCTCCCTGTGCACGTGGGCTGTGCTTAGGTGGCTGTGCTGGGAGCACCAGGAGGGCCTGCAATAGGCTCTAGGCTGTCAGCTCATGGTGAGCTGTGCCATCCTGAACCCCCTGCCTGTGGTGGGAGCTGGGGAGGGCAGATCTGTGCTGCCCAGTATTCCCCAGAGTGTTTGATCTGTTTTACTGGCAAGGCTTCTAGATGTAGCCTTAGCAAGTAATTTGAATGTGACCGTGTGAGGTGGTTTGCTCTGTTTTGCATAAGAGTAAGCTACCTCACCTTGTATGAATGTCCAGTAATCAGTGTGGAGTTAATGGTATGCCTGAATGCTGCAGCTTATTTATCCAATCCCATTGCAGTGTGAGCCGGGCCCGTGCTTTACAAAAGTAGGGCATGTTTATGCTGCTGTTACTATATCAACACTACAGCTTGTAGTACACTGTGTTACAAACATCTATGCTATAACAAATATAATTAGATAAGCATGCAAATGTCTGAAGCTGGCCTGAGCTGTGAAGAGGTAAGCAGGAGATGCCAGTGAAGTTTTAAAGAAAGCTCACTATTTGGAAGTCCATTGGATCTGCAGATTTCCAGTGTTACCAAGCACAGCTGAATAGATTTCTAGAGGACTCTTTGTTTCTGAACAGAATAACTTGTGTTCACAGAGCTTTGCAGTGGAAAACTGAACTTGGGGACACCATGAATCTTTTCACAGTACATGCCATGCTTATTAATGTGCCCGTAAGGTTGACACGAGAGCTGTGATTGTTAGACGGATCCACCAGTGGTCCAAGGTTGCTCAGTGTGGCTGTGCTGGAGCTGTGGCACGTGGCAGGGAGCACAGCTGTCTCACGGGCGTGTGTTGCAGTTACAGAGAAGCACATCCTCCATGCAAATCTGCATGGAGCTGCAGGCTTTTCAGGAGCATTCTAAGGAAGAATGAATAAAAAATTAGAACTTTAAGTTGTAAGGTTGCTGTCATATGGATTTAACTTGAGCAAGCTGCATAGATACTGACTACTTGTTTTTTGAAACTCCTTTAAGAAATGACAGAATATCGTTGTTCAGAGACTCTGAGCAAGTTGTCAATATTTACAGTATTTACCGTTGGCATGATGTGAATATGTCTTGGACTGTGCTGGGCTTTGCAAGTCATTAGAGTTAATTCTGTTCATATACATGTGTTGGAGCAGAACTTGTATACGTGTAAATAATAGCAAAGCACTCACCATGCTACTGTGCAAATGAGGTTTAACATTTTGCTAATTTAAATAAAGGTTAACGACGTTAGAGAGTGGTAAAAAGTGAATCTCTTCGGGACAGTATGGCATCAGTGTAAGTTTTTTTTTTTTTTTTTTTTTTTTTTTTTTTTAAGTGGATTTTTATCCTAAATACACGGTTTAGCTTCTGGCTCATTCACAGTCGTGCATTAAAGCAGGCATTTTCCAGGGATATTGTGATCCTGGTGGGGTAACTGTTTGTGGTTGTTGTTTTGCATGTGCTCTTCTAAGAACCATGGCTCTTCATGTTTTAAATTCCCGTTTCCCCTTCCTTCTGAAGGTAAGGTGCAAGGTTTAAGCAACTTAAATAGGTTTGTTATACTAATGTGGTGGCAGAGCTGCAAGAAAAAAGAATCAGAAGTCAATGTCTCTTCTGTCTTTGTGAGGAAATGTCCATGTTAGGACCGTGATTCTGTGCTGGGATGGGGAAGGGAGAAAGGGAGGCAAGTCTGCAGTACCTTCGACTTCTGAATTCCTCTGAGACTTGAAAAATTCTCTATTCCTGTTTGCAACTGAAAATTAATTTATTGACTTCAGCAGTTCTGTGTCTTACCTCAAATGTAGTCAGAAGTGTTTCTGTTTAACTGTTATTGTGGGAATTTGTATTTATCCTTCAGTGACTCCCATGATGTTTTTATTTTTTTTTACTCATTGCTGCACAGCCAGCTCGAGATCTGGAATCTGGCTGATGCACTTTCAGTTTGTGTAATGATGAGCAATAAAGATTTTATTGTGGGTTGAGCTGCCCGCTCTGTAGGAGCCCAGCTGTGTGGCACTGGCTTTGTGCTGGGTGCCCGCACCTGGATCTCACACCAGAGCTCGCTGGCAGCAGCCGTGCGATTTCCCCTTCAGTTGGATGGGGTCTGGATCGGATGTGGAGGATGCAGTGCATCAGCCCAGTCACTGTGTGTGGGCATGGCAGCACTTAGTGAGATATGGCAAACCCATGGCAAGCGCTGAGTCCTTGTGAGTTCAGTCTGTGCTGAAAGTACAGATGCAGGTCGGTGCTCTGCTGGCTTGAGTGGAACTCAGGCTGGAAAGCAGAAAACTGTGTGCCAGGAAGCTGGATCTGCTCCCATGTTGTTCCCTTCTGCGTTGCCAGGCGTCTCCTAACCACATACAGTGAGTGGTGGTTCTGTGAAGCATCCTGCTGGTGCAGCTCTTCCTCTGAGCCATAGGAGGCTGTGCTGCTGGCTGTCTGAATCTGCACTTGTTGGTTAGAGTGGTAAACAAAGAAATGTGTGGTTGGTAATTGCTGAATTCCACAGAATGGGCCCTGATTGCTCTTTAGCATCTGCATTAGGCCTTCAGACCCAGATAGCTACTGTGTTGCTTGGAATTTGGGTGTAGAGCTACAGCTGGAGCAGAGTCTTTACTGGAAGGGATGCATTCAATCTGTCAACGCTTTTGGAGCAGTTATGTGTCGAAGAGCATGTCCAGAAGTGGCTCTTGGTGTGCTTTTTGGATAACTGACAGGATGACTGAGATTTGCATTTAGCTAGTACCTCAGAAGAAGGCAGAGCTTTTCAGGCAGTATGTTTGGTGTGTGAGCCAAATGCTGCCATGGCTGGGCCTCAACCACTGCTTGGTGACAGGCTGGAGGCTGGCCTGGAAAAGGGCCCTCCTCCTCTGAGCGTCTTAGGAAGCGTGGTTCCATCGTGCCCCTATGGGAAGCGGAATAAAAAGAGCTCTTTGGTGTCAACAGAGCACTCAGTTATGGATGGGATAAGTTAAAGCCTTGTCTGAGACTATTAAATAAGAGACTAATTATAGCTGTGCTTTTGGTAGCTGGCTGATTTCATTCTGTGGCTGTAATCTGTGAAGAACATCACAGTCGTGAAAATGCACTGGTGCTCTGCTAGTAGTTAGGGACTGAGCTCCAATAAGCGTACAGTGTTGAAACAATAGAACAATAATTCATCCAGCGCTGTGTCTCCTGGGGATTACAGTTGAATGTGTTTGTTTTTCATTTTGAGTGCATTCGCCGAAATTTGCAAATGCAGATTAGCAAGCGGTTACGACAGACTGAGAACATCCATGTCACACACACTTAATCATGGATCACCGTGTGAGCAGGGCTTGTGCATGGGCGTACATCAAAGCTGATATCTATCTGTGTTGTAATGTATTCTTCCACATGACCATATCCAATATGTGGTGCTTATTATTCCATTAGTACCCAAACCGCAAACCCTTCCCAACGCTCATCTGTGAAGATGCAAATGGCCGCGTACTTTGTTTTATGAAGGATTGGCCATTAGGGGGTCACTGGTTAAAAGTCTGAAGATCATTAGAGGGATTTTTAAAAAATAAACAGCTGTTGTCATAGATCTCGAAGAGTTTCTGTTGTACCAATGCAATTTTTATCTGTGATGATGTTGTCATGGGAACATATGCACAGGGGAATTAAATGATGTCAGGAAAAGTGTAAATGATGCAAACACACCTCATTTGAAATGTTAATTACCACCCTTCCCTCTCCTCCAAAGAACAGTTCAATTTGATTTTATTTCAGATGCAGGGAAAAATATGACACTTTTGTCTAACAATAAGTAGCTTACATTGTTGTACCAAAGTGAGTATGAGTCAGTGAGTTAATCTGCATTGGCAGCATTTGCACTGGGGACCATCTGCAGCCCTGCTTGTCTGAGCATCAGTAATATTCCTCTGTGAATATCTCATCTTGATGGTCAGAGGAGGCAGGCAGCCTCTTTAAAGAGTTCCATAAATGCTTATAATTGCTGCATTAAACTTCAGTTTATTATTTTCTCCAGGTGCAGGTATGCGGATGATATGAAACCCCACTGCATTTACATACAAATTGAAGATTTTTATTAATCAGCCCGGTAACAGGAATCAAACAGCAACACTCCATCAGGTCCTTAAATACATTTGGTGACATTTTTACCATGCATTAGCATGATAGGGCAAGCAGAATATAATGTACCAATGATTGCTTTTCCATTGAAAGCACAAACGGTTTCATTTTTCCTGTCATCTCAAATAAGTGTTAAAGAGGGTTTGGAGGCTATTGTGTACGTTCCGTATGCTAGGGACTTACAAACACTGATGGCCACATTAAATAACCATTAGTGGCTCGGCTTAGATCATTGCAACATCCCTCCTCTTCAGAATTTATTCTTTGATTTAAAGTGAAAGCAATCTGTGACTGCTTTCATAAAGTCCTTCAGCTCCCTCCATTTTTTTTTTTTTCCTCAAACAAAATGCATTACAACAGTAATTTTATGACTGTTAAGATAACTGCCGTTAACAAGCACTTAATTAAAATGTACAATAAATAGCAGGCTGCAGTCTTATCTCCTCTCATGAGCTCCCAGCAGCCTGAGACTCCAATGCACAGCCCTGCTGTTCCTCAGCTTGTTTGCAGATTAATTGCTTTTCTGTCTGGCAAAAGCTGCTTCTCCTTCAGCCAGATCGTAAATGACCAGATAGGGACTTTATCAATCAAGCTACTACTTTCTGTGATCACTTCCATTCAACACCTTCTGAATTTCGCATTGAGAGGAACAGAAGTTATAGAGATAGGGTTTAACATCTTAGTTTTTGTGTGCTTGGAATTTACGATAGTGCTGTCACCATTTGACACTGTTAATCTTTACGTACAATACCCTAGGAGCAAGGCTGGTTTTGTTCCTGAGCTGGAACTATGCCTTGTAAGAATTGTGAGGAATACATACGGAACAGATCGGAGATGCTCTGTGTAGCACAAGGTTGCATCTCTTCCATAATCTGTGTGCTCTCACTGATGTGCCTCAGCACGTCCCCATAACCTTGGCTCCTGACCAAGCTAGCAGTTCCCAGTTCTATTAATGGTGATCTTGTCTTATTGTGATTACTTATCATTCGTACTGGGATAGTTGTCTGGAAACCACGGCCACGGATAAGGGTCCTGGTGTGGTAGGTGCTTAATGCACCTACGTTGGAAACCTCATCATGCTCGAAGCAGGTTTTGTAAAATCAGAAGTTAGAGATTCCCTGCATAGGCTCTGCCGATCAGCAAGATCTTGGCAGATAAAGACCTGGGGAAACAGCTGTTTGCAGATGAGTTGTGACTTGTGGATTTAGTAAGTTCTGAACAAGTCTACTCACAGTAGAAATGGTATTCTTATTTTCCTTTCTTTTAACCAAAAAGGCTTTAGAGAAGAGCTGCTACTCAAGGAATACATGGGAAATGCAGATATGCACTAGAGTGCAAATGTACCGTAGACAACTTTTGGAGTGCATTCCTTGAACTGCAACAGATATATTGCTTTCTTGTTGCTGCTCAGAATGTAAACAAATTTCTAATTTACCAGATTTATCTCACACGCTGAGTAAAGGGAATGGATTCCATCTGCAGTTCTAGCATGCACTGTATAGTAACTTTGAGAACACACTGTATTAACTTAAGGTTGGGTTCTGCATACTGGTGAAGCTGTAGTGTTAAACCTAATTTGTGTAGCTACTTCAGTGTCATCACTGAGGTCTGTTGTCTTCAACAAAAATAAAATACCTGCTCCTTTCTTGTGCACTCCCCTCTGAATGCAGCAGCCCTGAAAGTGGGTTTGGTTGTATTTTTCTGCTGCTCAGAGAGATGGGACTTTCTTTGTGTAAAAACTTACACGTAGGAGAGCCGGAATGCAGGAGTTCTCTGCCAGCAGTGCGTAGATTTGTTAGTCTCTGAGAACGTTTGGAGCATCTTTGCAAAGGGCCTTTTCCCATCTGATCTCCTGAGCAGTCTGTTCAGAGCTTCATTCTTACAGCCTGTCACAAAGAGCTGATAGTGGATGAATGGAAGCAGGACAGCCCTTCCCAGAACTGCTCCCGCGTGGCAGGTGTGTGCTGAGCTGGGCACTGGGCACATCCAGCAGGGGACTGGGGAAGTCGCATCTCTGGTGAGTGATGCACTCCTATCAGTGGAAGAAAAACACAAAAGCAAATCTGCTTGTTCTCAAGGCATGGGAGTGAAGAAGCTATTGATAAAGAACAGCTATAAAGCTACTAAAGGAGGAAATACTCAACTGCTTGGAACCCTCCAAGCTGTTTGTCATGGTCAGCACACGGCTACCACTTAAATAAGCAAGCAAACAAGCACAGAAGATAAAGACAAGAAATAATCACTGAGCATATCAGCAAGATGAGAACAGAGTGCTATGAAGATAGTAAAAATTATGTACATAGGTCAAACCAATTTGCATTGTAATCCTGCTTCAGCTGAATAGTCCCAATGTAATATGTGTATGCATGGACATTTGCAGCTCTAATATGGTTATGACAGGGAGGTGGTATTGTCAAGGTGTGTAGTTGAACTTGGATCAGAACTGTATTTATATCTCATAACTATGAGGTGAACACAGATTCACAGGAGACACCTTTGAAGAAGAGAGGTGCACGATAAACTTACCCTGTTCTGCATTTTTTAATAGCACTTAAACTCAGCCTTGTAGTAGTACTCATTTTCCTACAACACCCGAAATTCTGAGTTCTTACCAGCTTTCTCCATCTTCTACTTATCTCTGAAGATAGAACATTTTGCTTTTGGGCTCCTGGCATATCAAAAGAGATGTGTGCTTAAAGTTCAGCTGATGTGTAATTTTGCTGGCTTGGTATTTGTGTTATAGGATAGTGATGGGCTCAGCTTTCTCGACGAGATCTTTCTCCTTTCAGACTCTGCAGAAAATTCGTTCCAATAATTTGGTTCATCTCATCTTTTTTTCCCATCTATTTCTTCTTCTGATGTATGGTTTGTGAACGCTTTGTCCTGAGTTGTGAAGTGACTCAGACTAGGCTGTACATTTTCAGATCATTTCAGGCACTTGAATAGTGGCTCAAAAACTGGTCGTTGCATCAGTAGGGTTTTTAAGCAACTTGATGGAAGCTTCATTGCAAATGTGAGAGAGAAGAATACTAGGAGTTGCAGGGCAGGCCCACAGTGCAGCTGTGGCTGATTACTCCAGATCATCTCACTATAATGTGTGCTTTAATTTCGTTTTTATTACTTAAGAATTTATTTTGAAATTACGCTGATTAAAGAAGGTCATATTTCCATCAGTACCTGCATTCATTCAACTTCATAAAATTTACTTCACCCACTCAGTTGGGTGGAGCGACTTATTTATGGCTGAACAGATGTGATAGTTGAGCTGTCAATTTTTATATTACTTCATTAATTTATCCACAAGGAATAGTTAAATCCCAAACAATCCACTGTGAGGAAATGACAAGATTGCTGGATTCTGTGACAACCTGGAAATTCAGTGATGTCTTCATGTTCTGAAATGGAGGCATTCTCTATGGCTGTTTGTTGTTGTATTTTAACTGCATTCAGTGTGATAGCCTTTGCCAGTGCAGTGGAATGAAGCAGTTGTTACTTGCGTAAGTCAGTGCAGCTCTAAGTAAGTGAAAGGAGCAATTCAGAAGATGGGCTTTTCTCATCCTGTCAATCCAAAGAGAAAATACATGTATGCAGAAATTCCTAGTTAGCCTAATTTGTTTGAGACCCTATGAATTTTACTTTAAATATACCTTATTTTGTTTGTGAGATACCTGATAACTTTTACAGCAGGGAATCCTGAGGGACAGAACACTCAAAAGAAGGACTAGTGAGAAATGTGAAGTTGTAGAGTCTAGACCATTTCACACAGTTGCATAAGGGTATCTGAGAAGCAGCTGTTGGGAACTACAGGGGATCCTTCTGGTTTTGGAGATGCCACAAACACGTCTTCATGTAAGAAGTGAATTTTGAAGATGATTTTCACAGCCAAAATAGCTCTAAGTTCATGATGTTTTTTTTTCCTTGTTTTGGAAAGCTCACACCTTGGATTAGAGGCCTGCTGTAAGTGGCCAGCAGCAGGGTGGGTTATGTAGGAGAGCCACGCACAAACATGTGATGTAGCAGACTTGTTGGGAAACTCAGATGCATAGTGTACGTGGTATGGTGATGACAGCTTTTTTAACTGCGAGGACAGAGCTGCTGGAGCGGACTAACTTGTAGTGAGTTCCCATTTGAAACAAATGAAAAAGAATATTTCAATTCACTTACTACTATGCTTACTTTTTAACTGATTTCTGTTGCGATAGATTTTTGTGTGGATAAGACAGACACCTGTTAGGGGGCTGCCTTGGTGACGTAACACAGTTGTATGCAGGAAAGATTTTGAGGCTTTGAGTCTGTTCTGTAAAGGCTGGATCAGGAGAGATGTTGAATTTAGAAAACTGTTTATGTGGCTTCTGATGTGGGCTGAAGATGCCTGGTTGGTCCCTTATCACTGCTGGTTTATCAGATGAAGAACAGGTGCAGTGTTTTTCATTGAAACTCTTTTGTGTACTGCTTACATTGAGCTAAGGTTAAAGTTGGGTCTGTGCTAGGAATTTGGTCTTCAGGCACTTTCAGATTTTGGTAATAACTGAAGTCTCTATAATGAACCAGTGCTCCTCACCTTTAAACAAATGCTGTTGAAGAGCATTTGCTGATAGAAAGATTTCAGTCATTTCTTTGTTTGCTTTGCTGCACCCCAATCCTCGTTTCTGGAAATCTTTATTTTTGCCGAATTCACAATAATTGCTGTGAGAGCTTTTGTCCTTCTCCATGACTTATTTCTGCCCTGTGATTGATCACTGGTCCGTGGTCAGCCCTCAGATCTCCAAGAGGCCGAAAACATGTGGAGCATTCTGATATTTAGGAAGGTCTCGTAGCTGAAGAGGTTGGAAGGACTGTTTTAAATAGCAGGAGAGCATTTTGTTCCCATTTACTTTCAGACTGTTTAAACAATTGTTTTCCACTTAAGAAAAGAAAGACATTTCAACCTTGTTTCATGTGGCTGGTCTCTACTGCATGGCAGGCAAATAGGGATTATCTCTTAAAAGTTCTCCTTTGAATGTTATCTCAACTTCCAACACTTCTTTCTGGCCTGTATCTGAGTTTTTTAGAGGTTTGAGGTGCTACACCAAAGGGTGATGAGTAGTAAGAGAAATCTTACAGCAAGCATAATGTTCTGCTAAGGAGTTACAGCATCCAGAGAGAAACTGTCCTTTTTAGGCATGGTTTTGGTTGACAAATTCTTAGCTCTCTTCTGTGGTAGGGATGGAAAGCATTAGCTTTCATCTCAAGCTGGTCTTTTTGGTGCAGGACTGCATCCAACCCAGAAGCTCACACCTAGAATTAAGGTTCAAGTGAAAGATTTCTATTATTATTATTATTATTATTATTCTTTTTTTAAGCCTTCTTGCTTGTAGATTTGATTGCAGTGGGATCTACTGCTGGTGTTTCCAGTCTGGCAGACTTTGTGTGTGGACATGTACATGTAGGATGTAGTTATTGGTATTGGGCAATGGTTGGGGTTCCTTTTTTTTTTTTTCCTCCAGAGAAACAGCAATTGCAGTAGTTGAGCTGCATGATGTGATACTCTGAGAGATTTAACTTCTGTGAAGGCGTCTGAGGATTACACAGGATATTACTATTAACCAATAACAAAAAAATCTTGACAAATTAAATGTCAACCCCCACCCAGCTGCGGCTGCTGAAATCTGGGTCCAGATGCAAGATTGGCATCTTTTGTGTATCTCTGCTGTGCTGAAGCAGTGGCAAAAAGCAACAATATTCTCCTCTGTCTCTTACCTAGCAGTTAATCGAGCTCTATGTCTCAAATATCTTCTCAGTGATCAGGAGTTCTTAACTGCTCCCATTTTTCATTCCTCCCATCACCTGAGAAGGCCTGTCTATTGTTAAAGCGAGCGGCAGCGACTTCCCAGGAAAATGCAATGAAACAAAGCAAAAACTTGCTCTCATTTCGGGAGGTCCATTTGATTTGAAGAATTTCAGAATAGTTCTAACAGTTAGGAGTGGAAAAACCGGTGTTGCTTTGTGCAGCCTTTTAGTGCCAAGCTCTTAAAAGCAGTGAGGTTGGGCTTCAGGAAGGGTGGTTGTTTTGTTTTGTTTTTTTTAATATCAGTTGCCCTTATGAGGAGTCTTCCTTTAATCCAGCAAGGTCCTGGGCTGAGTATTGGAGAGATTTATTTTTTTAATTAATCTGGAGCCAGTGTTCAGAAGTATCTCCTATATGAGACAGAAAACCCACCTCGGTAGGAATATAATGAGGAGAAGCAAGAGGCTGGAGGAGCTTGGAAGCAGACATTTGAGAGTCGGGTTGTACTGACATTTCTTTGAAATGAATTTGAACTGCTAAACTCCAGGGTTCAGTTCTGCTCAGCTGATGAGAGCACAGAGGAGCCGATGTGAAGCCAGTGGAGTTCAGAGAGAGAAGTAAGGAAGTACCTCATAGTGAGGGAGAGCAGCAGGGCAGTGAGAATGGAGTTCCCATCCTGGAAGCTGCAATGTGCTCTGGTTCTGGTCAGAAGTGCCGTTAAGTCTTTGGTGTTCAAGAAGATCTTTAATGATGCATTAAATTCAAAGAGTTCTCAATTCAGAAGTTTTGCTTTTGGCATAAAACTTGTTAGAACAGTCTTTTTTTCTCCTTCTATACTGTAAAAATTGCAAGCTGTTCTCTACAGAATGATACAGAGGCTGTCAATCAGTGAATTTGTTGCTCAAACACCTACATTTTTACAACCTTGTTTAGCAGGCTTTTTTGGTACATCCACACAGAAAGCCTTCCCCAGAGAGGGGTTCTGAGACAGTTTTGTCAAATGCTGCCCAGGGGCTTTTCTTCTTGTCTCGTTGTATTTGTATGGCCTATACAGCTGATTCATGCTCTGCAGAATCAAAGAACAGTAATTACAGGCAAAGTCTCTGAATCTGTAAATCTGTATGTTTCAGCATGTGGGGTGACGGGAGCGGGTTTTGGAGGAACAGGTCTCTGGTGGCTCCTGTTGACGTTGCATGGTTTGTGAGTGCCCTGGAGTCATAATTAGAGAGGAGCTGTACTTTGTCCTCACCCCAGTCTCCAGTATCTCCTTTCAGGTATCATATCAGATGTACGCTCACCCCTGGATATGGTTTTCTGTGCTAGATCAGGTCTGCTTGAGTTCACGCTGCCAGAAGTTTTCTTCCAGGGTCTGTCACCAGCAGTATGTGGTGTCGGGGCATAGGTCCATCCTACAAGCCATTTTGCCTTTGTTTTCACAGATGGTACAGAAAACATTGAAACAACAAACACTTTATGCATGTGTTTTGATGACTGGCTGCTTCCCCCTCCGTGGTGATCCTGGTGTCCCTCTGCTGAGCAAGGGGTGCTGCTGCTGTCAGAGCAGCACTCGGCAAGGGTTGTTCTCATTAAAGGGAAGCTTTCTTTTTAAGCTATCTGTGTTCCTTTCACTCACTCTGCAGATAATTATCTTGGTTCAGTTATTATTCTTCTTTTCATGGTTAAACTCAAAGAGTAAATATCCTGATACCCATGCCAATACTCTTTAATAGCCAAGGGGCAGAGCCAAAGCATTTGTATCAAACGCTCCTGAGAAGACGTACTCATAGCACATAGTGCAGCTTGTCCAGAAGCCACTGGCTGCTTCTGTAGGGTCATCTGAGTACCTCGGGCTTCTTCCTAACCTTGCTGAGTCTTGGACTCTTGGTCTCTTCACACAGGTGGCCAAATGTAGGCAAGTATCTGTGCACAGCCATCTCCTCAGGAAGCAATCACCGTACCTTTGAAAAACTTTGGGCATGTTGGATTTAAGTGCTGGGCATTTTAAAAATGACATCAAGACCATAGGGCTGAATTCCACAGTCTGTAGTTAGAGGAGCCTACAGGAGGCCAAAGGGTAACAGTAAAGTAACAGGATGTGGAAAGGAGGGCAGCGCAGCGGTTGGAAGTGGTGCAGGCCCCGGTTGTGGATGCATTTGCTGCAGGATGACCTGCTGAAGGCATCGCTGAAAGACCCACTCTGAGTTGTAGCACAGTGCCTTGGTCCCCAGGCCTGTAGCAGAGCAGAAGCAAAGCCTGTGCTGCTGTGTGGTGACCGGCATCCCAAATCTTCGAAGGGAATAGGATGGTTTCTGTCCTGTAACTTGTTACCTCCAGTTTGGATTAAGAATAATTCACTTTGTAATACATTTCTCACAGAAAAAGACAGTGTTTAGGAGTTTCAGATGACGAGATTCTGCAGATGTCTGTCTGTTTTATGAAATAATAGAGCTGGATTTCGAAACTCACAATGGACTTCAGGTGGCCAAGACTTTTCCTGTAGCTCCTCTTCCCTTGTGCTATGCCACATGTGTCAAGATCATCTGGCTTACAGTTATTAATTGCTTGTCACTTAGTTTGAAATCCTCTGGATCCAGAGCTTGCCCTTCTATAATGCTTAGTTGTTTTTTTAATTTCCTTGCAGTATAAGAAGTGTGGGCCTGGGGCTTCATCCCCAGCTGAATTAACACCCCACCTTTCAGATGTGGCTGGGCAGCCTCACTGTGTACAGATCTGCATGGCTCCTGGAGCTGTGGCCTGCTGGTAACTGTAGACAGTGCTGGATCGTGTGTCCCAGCTGGTATTTCAGCCTCCTTTAACGTTTAAAGAGTTTGAATTGAACAAAAGGCTATCTCAGGTTTGACAACTTCAGCTTACTGGAATTGATGCTGAGCGCAGAGCGAAGAAAGTGGAGTGGTTCATGTCCATGTGCATTCAGCAAGGGGGTAATGTCTGTTTTTTTTACCAATGAAAATACATTTTTCCCTTTCTCCTGTACAAGGTATTTACAATATGTGGGTGGAGATGGAATCTCTTTGGTTTCTGTCCCATTGCTGTGGAGAGGCCCTGATCCTCTAACGTGTGGAGGAAGAGCTGCTCATCCTAGGGTTGGAGGCTGGCAGGGTGCAGGCACGGCTGCAGTCAGGGCAGGGCTCTGCTAGCACTGCACCTTGTCCTGGGCTCTCCTGCAGACCATAGAACCGGCATTTAGCTGGCATCAGGCTCTGCTGTTTTGGCTGATAAGGTTTAGTGTAAACAAATGCGGGTCTGTGAATTATCTGGCATGAGAATCAGTTAGGGGTGCTGGCTTCCTATAGCCTTAATCTCGTTGGCCTAAATGATTTATAAACTGGCAACATGATAAATGTTCTTTTAAGTGGACAAATCACATTGAAGAGGTGTAACTTTCTGTCAGTAAGTAACATGACCGCTTCTCTTAGAGGAAGAATAACAATCACAAGGAGCAGTAAGGGTAACAGGATCACAAGTAGGCATATTCCTTCTCTGCAGCATAAATCATTAGAAGGGCACTTCTTTCTTCCCTCTTTGCTTGTCCTTCTTCGTCCTTTCTTCTTTTTTTCCCTTTTGGTACTATTTTCTAGTGCTTCCAT
The DNA here is from genome assembly GCF_023343835.1 of Lagopus muta. Classification (NCBI taxonomy): domain Eukaryota; kingdom Metazoa; phylum Chordata; class Aves; order Galliformes; family Phasianidae; genus Lagopus; species Lagopus muta. Next base: position 15,271,683 of record NC_064444.1, read on the forward strand.
ATCGTTTTGGAAAGCTAAACCCTCCACTTGATTTGTGCTGCAGTTTCTTCATAAATCTTTGAAGCTTGTCTCCATCAAGCTGTATTTTCCATTAAAATATGGTTCCCAGGTGATTTCCAATACTATGAAAAACATGTAGCCATAAGTCTTTCACTGATTGTTTATTATCTGTTTAGGTGCTCCTGAGGATTTTGACAGCTAGGACTTGTATCATATGTAATGTAATAAAAGTGAATGTCTTCAGCATAACAGGGATAGCTGGCCCTTCATTTCTGTCTGCCAGGGCTGTATTTGTTTTCAGTGTTTTTTGTGTTTTTTTTTTTTTTTTTGAACATGAAACTTTGGGTCTGCTCCAAATCACATCAGCTTAAACTTTGTGTTTTCTTTGCTATATGGATGAACAAAAGGCAGAAGAAAATCCAAGCAAAACACAACAGAAGCTTTCCTGTTCTAAACAGCACAGGAAACAGTAACAACAAAGTTAGTATTTAGTCTGGTGAAGGAATAGTTCTGCTTCAGCTGGTTTCCAGTAGGGATACACACTTCTCTGGTTGCAGGAGATGCAGCAGAACATTGCATCTGTTTTGTATAAAGTACATCTTTTGCAGTTCTCCTTGGCCTTAAGCTTAGCATTAGGACTACAGGATCAGCCTGTATGTAAGAGCTGATATACGGTAGTAAACCTAGGCAAGAAAGAAAACCTTGCCCAAACTCACACAGTGTATCATGAGTTCATCAACTCCCTGTCTTCAACTGCCGAAAGAAATGTTGCATTTTCCTTGGCATCTGTGCTGGCCTGTGCAGTGCATTGCAAGGAATCCATAGCTGGCCTGGCAGTGGGCTCTGGGTGAGTTTGGCTTAGGAAAGGTTGGCAAGGATGGGCCCTTGGGGGCAAGGAGACTGGCCAGGAGATAGGTGGCCTAGTTTGTATTTGCAGTGGTTGATTTCAATGTCAGTCTTGTGTGTTGTCTCATTCTTTTCCTCCGTCAGTGTAGCAGGGAAGTATTGATTATTATAGTATACCACTGCAGGGCTTAGGGAGAAAATAACTAATAATTATTAGTAAGATTTGTAATGTAAAGATTGGCTTTGTAGAAGCAAGCAGAATAATCACTGTGGTCCGGGAAACTACCCAGTCTGGACTGCAGTGCCCTTGTAGCATGGAATGTCCTCTCCCTGCACTGCAAAGATGTATCCTTACTGTACTTCCCAATGGTATTCATGGAGTGGCTAAGAAGATTTTATGTAACCTTGGGTTTGCATTGTATCTTCACCAGTTGGACCTCAGAACTGGTTGTCCAATGAGAAGCTGCTGTTTCCTAAATGCTTGGTAAAGCACTTAATTGTGAAAATAACTAGTTTAACTTACAACATCAATTTGAAAAATTACTCATTAATTTTTGAGGTGCAGCCGCCTTCCCTGGAGGACAGAACTACTGATCTCATCGGTACCTAAAACCTTGGCTTTGTTTGCTAGCAGGTGTGTCTGATCTGCAAATGAAATTTGGCTTACCATCTCCATTTCCTTATAAACACCCTTGACTGCACCTTTGGCAGAACACGTGATAATTAAGCAGTTGTGGCTTATACTATGCAGACTGAGCAGGGCTGGCAGGGAAGAGTTTGCATGAGTAGCATGCCACACGGAAATAGTATGTTTTCCTCTACTTTCCACTGGCATTTACTAGCAGGGTAAAGATGAAACCCTTGAAGAGCTGTGTGAGCTTAATGTTGGGTTGTTATCTTATTTGCTCAATATACCCAATTATTTAGGCCTAAATTATCAGTGCAGCTGGTGGACAAACAGTTCAGCATTAACGGAGAGGAGGAATTGAAGAGGGTAAGATCTGAACAAGAACCACCACTTGATAAATGCTTTACCTGCCTACAGGAGTTTCATAGCATCCAGGGCTCATTTAAATTTACTAAATATACAGGATGGTTCAAGTTGCAGGTTTTGTTCTGACCTACAGAGACTGTTAACAGCAGAATTTCATCTGGGGGAAACCCTATCTATCAGTAGACATGGGAGATGCATTTTTCACCATTTGCAATTAAATATGCTCAATAACTGAAGTAAGTCCAACAACTACAAATTGACTTGTAAATGTATTTTGTTTGCAAAGCAAAAGTCTGTTAGGTCTTTGTTTCCACTGCACATTGGCCGTCACTGTGGTCACATTCCATGCAGACCTCTCTTTCCCTCAAGTGTCATCTTCTGTATAGCTTTTAATTGGCAGGTTTGCCATTCTCCACCCTCAGCCCTGACTATAGGACTCCATCGTCTAAGCTTCAGCTTCCGTTTGTCCAGGGTGTGCAAGGAATGTTCCCAGACACGCTATGTAAATTATTTGGGGAGCCCTGAGCCTTCCAGAAGCCATGGATACAGTGCACAAAGGTTCTTCCTTTCAGTAGCTGATTGGCTTGCAAATATACTCCCAATGTGTTCTGTCATCTTTAGTTTGTAATTTTAGTACCAATTCTCACCTGAAATGAAAACCTCTTAAAGAGCAAGGGCTGGTTCAAATAAAACCCTCTGGGTTATGATCCCTTCATTTAGAGACAAATGACCTGCTCATTAATGCTGTTTGCCTTATAATCAGTCATTAGGCATTTCCGTATTAAGCAGAGAATCCTTTCTGTCTAGTCTTGTAAACTGGCTCAATAGCAATTCACCTTCTTCTGAATCGTGGCAGTTGAAAAAAAGAAGATTGGGAACAGAGTTCATTTATTGGCCACTTCAGCATTGGAAGAGGTCTCTTTTTTTTTTTTTTTTTTTTTTTTTCTTTAGAAAGTGGAGGTGCATAGGATATTTTCTTTCCTCAATAAGGATGTTGAAATGGAAAATGCCAGTGCCTTATTTCTGATTCTTAAAAAGGATGTCATTCTTAATAGTCCTGCTGTTGTTTTAGGGATTTATATGACTGAACCTGCCAGTTTGGGAGGAAGGAAAAGCTTTAACTTGCAAGTTATCTTTCTTGCTTTGACGTTCTTTTCAATAGAGGCCTAGAAGCTCCATTTCCACCTATCTTTGTGCATCAATCTTTCCTGAAGTCTTAAGGACTATGTGGGTTTGGTAGCAACCTGCTCTGTTAAGCCATGTTATACGATGATTTTTGTGATTAAGGTCCTGTGGTGATTTGGCCTGTACTACTTGTCTCATTTGTTTCAGGAAATTGTCATTCTCAGCTTCCCCATCCCCATATTGTTGTGATCTGCTTCAAGACAGCAGACGTGTGGTCAGAGGGTGCTCCAAGGAGAGCTCTATAGGTGGTTATGAGTATGGACATGGTTACTTGAGATGTATGTGGGTATTACCCAACGGCAGGTCATCAACACCCAGAGAGGTTTTAGTAGAATTCTATGCTATGGACTAATGTATCTGATGGAATAGGATGAATTTCAGCCACTAAACCTTTCCTCCTTGGGCCGGATGCTTTAAAGTAGGATCTGATGCAGATCATTATCCTTGAACTGTCAGTGATGTTGTCAGAGCACGTCATTACATTTTCCTTTAAAATCTAGTTTATTCATTTTCTGGCACTTCCAAGTCAACCAGTGGTTAATAGGCAATGTTGTGTAAATTGGTTGAAGCTGATTTAATAAATAGCACAGTTTCATTAAAAATTCACAGTCAGTATTGCTGGTGATGACATGCAAAAGCTAGGATCATCACTCTTCCTCTGTATGCACAAAAGAAATCAAGAATTTGGTTATAAATTTCCCAAAGATTATAGATCAGATATGCTTTTGTGTGTTTTTTGACCCTGGAGCATGCTTGAGGCTTTTGTACACTTGTGTGAGCCCTAACGGAGACCTCCTTTGTCTACATGTTAGTTGGGGTTCTCAAGCAAGCTCACCTGACCAAGAGGTTTGCAGCTTTATTGAAGTTAAACTGACAACATCCAGGAAGATGCAGTGAAAAATGTGAAATGTTACTTTTCTTTTTTTCCCCTAAAAATTATACCTTGCCTTGGGAAGACCAGCAGAATGTTGTCTTCCTTGCCATGGCCCAAGTCAGCTCCCCAGCTGGTGATGCTTCTGAGAAATGTGTGGGAAAACTCCGCAGTAGTGAAAAGTTGGCACCAAATGTTTGAAACGTAGGTTTGATGCAGCAAAGGGGTCCATGCTATGGGTGCTGCCACCAGCACGCAGTTTCTTGGACTCCAGGTGAGGTTTAATAAGAATGTACCACAGTCCTGGATTGTGGCAGGACCATAGCTTCCATTGTCAAGGCTTTTACATTCCCTGTGGTAATTATGAAAATTATTTGATGCTGTGAATAATTCAGAGAACTTCAAGATTATTGGGCTGGCTTTTTAATCTTGTGCTTTGTTTTTCTTTTAGGCGCATTCATTTTCAAACTTGTGGTTTCCAAATGGCAGCAACCATCGTTTCTCTCAGGCTTAACTCAATTAAGGTAAGTCTCATGACGCTTCATGTTTTCTTGGTTTGTGTGTAGAAATTGTCTGTCCAGAATAATGCCATTTTCTGCTGAGTGTTTTTGGGTTGCCAAATTTGAAGTGTGTTCTCTGTGGTCCTCCTCACTTTTCATGCTAGGGTGAAGATTCCTGGTTTGTTCTTTGAATATTTGGTAAAGCAAACAAATGAAACAATGGGAATGAATGTTATGAGGAATTTCCAAGTATTTGCCCAGCGCTGGTCTTGCACATCTTCAGCCTGTGCTCAAACAATTGGTCTTACTTTAAGCATTTGTGTTTGGGCAGCTGGATCATTATTGAACCAACTATCTAACCAAGGGATATGGCCTTCATCAAATTTAATAACACTTTCAGGACTACAGAAAGAACACAGTTGTCTTTAAAAATCAGGCTATTGAAATGAAAGCTAAACGAACTCAAATCAAATTCTTGCTTGTAGAAAACCAGCTGCTCATTGTTTTCCAATAGGAATTAGTAATTTTAACAAAGTGCTGCATTTCTTTTGATGCTTTGCAATGGCAGTTATGTTTTTTGGGTGTTTTTTTTCCCTTTGACATGGAGATTAGAATCTGGTCTATATGTTGTAATTAATGGTAGGAGAAGTATACAAATACAAGCATGTCTAAATACGTAAATACAAGTCAGGCTATTAATTCAGAGCCTTGCAACATTTATTAATGTTCTGTGTTATGAGATTAAAGCTATAACTTAGTTATGTGTATTGCATCTCTTTAGCAAGTCATACATTAACCATAATAATTTTTAGAGGGTGGAGCGTGATTTATTGAACACTGTAAGAAAAAATAAGGTAAATGAGTTAGCTCGGGGTGGGGCAGCAGCAAACTGCTGGTGGAGACTCTTACTCTCTGAGGTGATAGAGGTTAAATGCATTACAGAGCTTATAGGCTCGCTCCCCAGAGAGAATGGGGGCCAGGCATTTCTAGCTGACAAGTCAAGGACACCACATACTTGCCCTCGTTGCTAATGGTAAGATACTGAGCTGATAGCAAGGTTGCTGTGGCAATTTTCAGAGAGAAAAATGGAACACAATAGGTGGCTCCTAATTAGAGAGGAGGGCAATGTGCTGGGACAATCTGAGCATTTCTGAAGGCATAGTGAGTTTGAGATGTAAGCTTGGACTGTTTTTAAAGCCTGAGTGGCCAGGAGGACATTTCAGCTCAAGTTTCTCCCCAAAATAGCACTTTCCACTTGAATCTTCAAAAAGAGATCTTGTGTATCAGACTCGCTTCTGGTCCTGCAGCACTGAAACTGATGTGCTTCTAGCAGCTGGCTGTGTAGATGGATTTTCACTCGTGTGTCCACTTCAGATCCCTGGCTTTACTTAGGAGAGATGGAACACATCTGTAGAAACAGGAAGGAGGGATGTGCTGCAGTAATGAAGTGGGTCATCAGTAGGCATGGGCACATGAAAGAAGATGCATGGGGGATAGTTAGGTTGTGTGAAGGGAAAGAAAGTTGTAAGGAGATCAGAGTGCAACAGTGAGTGAAGGAAGAATCAAGGTACCCTGAGTAGGTGAATGGAAGTGCAAGGAGGAGCAGCTCCAGTGGATCCTGGTGTCGCAATTCCACAATTATTTCACATTAAATTCAGGGGAAAGGGGCCTTCTAGCTGGCAGACTGTGAGTAAGATATCCTTGAGGACTGGTCCTGGAGAAACACAGCAAACCAAAGTTGAAATTTGTACTTGCAAAGCAATTACAGTGATAGTTTGTCTCATCAGAAATGGACTCGTTTCTTTAACGTCCTTCTAACATTAATTTTCACAAAAGTCCCACGGAAAGGAGAGCTAAGCAGATGGAATATATTGCATGGAGACTTTTCATTCTTTATTAAGAACCAAAATTAAGAAAATTAAGTCATAGACACTGTCCTGAAGAATGTGAAAAGAGGATGAGGACATAATAGATACCATGAGAACGAGAAGGACTTGAAGACCTGCTCCAGGGTGCAGTGTTCTGCTGCAGTGACACAGACCTTGTACCAGAGGGGAGTGAGAAAGCTAAGCTGTGAGTTTTACACATTGGCTGGAACTGGCGTTCAACCCTACAGCTCAGTAGCAGAGATGTGCAAAACTTTGAAGTGGATCACGCTGAAAGTGGAAGGAAATACTCCACTGATGTAGGTACACCACGCTCACACAGCAACCGAAGGCAATCCCTGCTGCCCTGCCAGGCTGCTGCGTCTCAGCAACAGCCTCATGAAAGCGCCCTCTGTAATCTTCCACTGTGAGCTTTGGGCCTCAGCGGATGATAGGACCTTTCGCTGGAGGAGGGAGAGTTGTTTGGAGAATGAAATTTGGTAAACTGCAACCTCCCAGTGAACCTGCTGGGGCTGATTTTCTGCCAGCCCCTGGGAGCAGAGCTGCAGTACTCAGTTCCTGAATCCCGTCAGCTCCCACAGCCTGGAGGGTTCACACTGCTCAGTCTGGCACCTCTTCCCGTGTCAGAACAAGGCATTGTGTGTGCGATTTCAACATGTTTCTGGTTTTGTTCTAACTGCCAAGAAACACTGGTTGTGTTATTATGAAATGATTGAGGAGCATTTGCTCATACAAATTTGTTTTAAGAGTTTAGTAATTAAATGTCAACACACAGTATTGGTGTCTGAAAAGCTCTCGAGCGAAAGCCCTGCTCTAACTTGAAACTATAATATGCTGTTTCTGTTCTCGCAGAACAGATTTGTTTGGAACAGCCTATTCAGGAGAACACATCTCGCTGCAACATGCACGGTCCTTGGCCTTCAAAGGCACCCTTGTGCAAAGGGCGTGTTGCATTAATTTGTTCAGCCAATTTAGGGTGTGTGGCATTAATTTGTTTGGCCAATTTGTTTAGAATCTGGCAGAGTGCAAGCACTGGGCTCGATGTCTGTGCATAATGCCTGTCTCATCTCTGCACCAGATCTCAAGGTTTACCACACGGTGCCTGGCCACACCTCCAAGTCCATGCTCAAAAGAAACAAAGGTAGGAGATGAGTTGCCCTCCAAAAGCTCCTTGTTGGGCATTTACACTTGGAACTGATTCCCAGTACTCATGTTTGAACCATTGTTCAGAATTTGAGCACCCATGGTCTTTGGTGGGAGCTCTGCTCCCAGACATCCAGCACTGGGCTTTACAGTGAGTTACTGATGAAAATCCCCATCTTAATATTTTGGCTGAACAGTCCTCAAGGCCTGGAATAAGAGCTGGCTAGAAAGACTGCAACATTTTCTCTCTTCCATTAAAATTCCATTCTCACAAAAGAGTGCAATACCAGCCAGCTTTCTTCAGAATTTAGGGTATATGTCCTGAGACTTGTGCTGTCATTCTGGGAGCACATTTGTATTCTGTGCAAGACGGAGCGAATTCATGGCACAGCTTTTGTGTGACCTAAGGAAAGCCAGAATTTAGCCTGGGCATCTACGCTGGTGGATGTAACAGAGAGGAGCAAGAAAAGGTACCCAGCCCAGGTCTGTGTGCAACTGGACCTTCACATACACACATGGTGAGCTGTGGTCAGACCATGGTGCAGCATGAGGATGGATGAAGCTTGTCATGAAGCCCTCATAGAGTGCTTTTGGAAAAGGGGTGTGAATTAGCCAGAGAGAGAGCCAGGTCTCGCTGATGCAGGCTGTAAGATGTCTGTTTTCCACAGCACATGTGAAGTGCTGAAAAAAGCAGGCATGCAGGAGTGCTCACGTTTCCAGGAACAGGACTGCGTATTTCAGTGCGTTAAGGATACTCACGGGTGACCTACAGTGAGCTACACGCTGTGCAATCTAAAGCCAAGGGCTTTATGTCAGGCTTAGAGATTCTGAATGGTAACGCACTTTTCAAAGAGCCTCGAAGTAATTAGCCTTTCGCTCCAAGTTGACACGCTTACACTTTTAATATCAAGAATAAGGAAAAAGACTAAGGCTTCTAACCTCAAATCCATAGCAGCTTAGGCACTTTCACCTCACAGGTTTTGTTATGACAGCTCTTTGTTTGGCTGATAGTGAGTGGTGTTTTGAATAGAAGTGCTTTTGCTGCCTGCTTTGCTACTTTCCCGTAATAAGGGGGGACTTGGAGGTTATGCAGCAAGGTGCTAATTGACATTAACACTCAAGACAGGAAATGCTGACACAATTTAAAATTAACATCCTGTCAATATACTGCTGACCTGTGTTAAATGTGCGCTTTGTCAAACTTTCAGAATTAGATTTTAATACAAAAACAGCGTAACGCTGGGAACCTTGCTGGTCCTGAAAAGGCTGAATTTAATATAGTGAGAAGTCACCCAACCGCTTTCCATTTTAGCTTATCTTTTCTCAAAGAGCAAAGCCTTTCTTAGCCAGAGAGAGGTTGAATATATGAAGTAGCCTAAAAGAGCTAAAAATGTATTTGTTAGTGATCAGACTAAAATTTTCTTACAGTTCCCTGTTGTAATGTTGCCTTACCAATGACGGAGTCCTAGAGGTGGATTTTTCCAAAGGCTGCAGTGCAGATATAGCAACTTACATCCAACTAGGCTGTCCTGGTGACCACCTCTATTTGGCCATGCGCAGCATCACATCTTGATCTCTTCTGTTTCTGCATTCAGGCCTTAATCTAAAGCAGGTGGGAACAGAGAGAGGTGGTGTGGGGCCATCCCTACCCCCTTGATAGCCCATGTTTGAACAGAGCTAGGGAATAGCTACATGCTCTAGAAAGATTCTCGCTTTGTGGATGGTATTGCTGACTGGATTGCACCCATGAGTTGCCCCTCTGGCTGCTCACAGAAAGCTGCAGTGGGACGGCACAGCGAGCAGCCCAGTCCACTCATAGGAACTGATGGTGCTGCTCAGTCAGCTCGAGGTTGGGGCCCTTGCTCGGGGAGGATGTAAGGGCATCGGTAGGGATAGTGCTGAACAGGAGAAAACAGAGCACGCTTGGGTGCAGTCTGATCTGTGGAGGAGGCTGTTTGCTGAACATTAATCAGAGGTTGTCCCAGGCATTAGGAACAGCAAGAAACAAGGCACAAAGCCAAGAAAAGGTGATGAAGAAAGAGGAAGCAACGTGAGGAGGAGATCGGGCTGCGTGGCAGGAGCAGGAGGTGGAGCAGGGCAGGTTGAAAGCAGAGGTGTTGCTGAGGGCAGCCCTGTGCGAGTGTGGAAATGTTTCAGGAAGGTGGTGCAAGCTGCATATCACTGTTGGCAAACTTTCTCTAAGAAAACAGTAAGTGGGTGGCCCATTGCTGTGTGTGCTTCCCACTGATGGCTCCTGGGAGCAGGCCAACGTTGTGTGTTTCAGTTAAGGTTACAGCGAGACTGCCAAAATGTTGTCTGTAGTGCTGGTTCTGCAAATTATTTGCACAGGGCATCTATTGCCGCTAAGAACTGAGCACTCCAAAAGGCGGCTGCTTCAGATCCTGTATGGGAAATGGGAAAAGTGCTCCAGCAGTGAGACGGGGCCTGATGCAGAGCTTTGGAGCTGCTGCCACACGAGGGGGAAGATCTGCAAAGCAGCCGCTGGGTGCTCTCATCTGGTGCTGCTGAGCGCTCTCAGGGTGGCTGCTCTGTTCTGGTGTGGGACAAAGGGAACATTTTAGGTGAAATGTGCTTCCAAGGACTGGATCTTTGCTTTCAGTTGGCAAGTGACTCTTGGAGCAAAATAGTCACTGTCAAATGGGGCTTTTTGCTCTGCAACAGTCTGTGCCTCTCTCCCTCCCTGTGGGGGGGGGGGAAAAAAAAAAAATTGTGCAAAATCCATTGATTTTTAGAAGAGGAACTATCATGGTCATACTGTGCTCTCAGGAAGGAAAAGAATTGCCTTCCACCACAAAATGTTTACATTGGCTGCCAAGGTTTCTCCTGATTTCCTCTGCTGGGAATGAATAATTAAGGAGTTAACTGCGAGGTGAAAAAGGCCTCTATGTGTTTAAGTCTAATGTCACAGCTTCCCAAGGACAAAGCTTCTAGCACGCAGAAAGGTTTCTCTGTCAAGCAGATGAGTTCAGTAACTAAGCGAGATGCCAAGAAGAGGAGTCAAAGCAGAGAATTCCCAGTAGGAAGCTTTTAGTATGCACTTAGGGCAGGTACTGCATGAAATGGATGTAGAGCGCACATTATGTGGGACACACAGGCAACACACATAAGGTGTTAATAGTCCAAGCTGATGCCAAGGAAGAAAGAGAGCAGACAGGGTCAGCTACTGTTTCCTGAGCTAAATGTTCCTTTTCTTATGGTGGTCAGAGCCAGGGGTAATTTTACAATGTGCAAAACATGCTCTTGTAATTAAAATGAAACTCACACTGACAGAGAAAGGGGATGGTGAATGTTGACCTCACATGCTACATCTGTAGAGCGTTTGGGGACACGTTCCTTTAGCAGGAGCGATGCTGGCTTTTGATAGCCTTTTGTAGTGAAAGGTGGGCAGGAATAAAGTTCCCTGTTGATCTGTATGCACGGCGTGAAGCCATTTCTCAGGAGAAGGCAGTGCTTCACAACACAGAACTGCCCAAATGCAGTTTTTTAATTTCCATTCTTCTCTTTGGAAACAGGGGTGTTGCCAGTGCTTGTAGGCAGTGGAAATTAAAACAAAAAAGTAAATAAAAGAAACAGGCAGTTGGCAGGTTTTAGCTATCTGTTCTGCTGGGTCTCTGCTGCCAGGCCTTTCAGTGCAGTGTATGCATAGCTATTTAAGCAGGCAGGTCCCAGTGCTTCTTACTGGGGCCTTTAAACCTGCTCTTCTGGAATGGGACTTGATATGGGAGCCTTTGAGAACTTCAGCTGTGCTGTAACACACCATAGCTATTAGCGGTGGGCCCGCAGAGAGCACTGTGGTCGCCTGTGTCCACCCATCCTCCACGGCCAGCTGGGATCTCAGCTGCGGTGCACTGCATTGCCAGGAGCTCTTCTGCTGGCCTGGAGACATCTCTGCTCAGGTCTTCTGAATTAAAGATTCCAGGAGAGAATGGGAAAATCTGCTCCCGGTCCTCCTAGACTTTCTAACCTCCTGCCCCAGCCAAACAATCAGCAAGTATATCATCTTGTGCTGAGACAAGGTCCTTTAAGAGGCAGAGTGCTCTGCCTTCCACGCATGAAAGGTTAATTTAGAGCACGTGGTACCTGTGCACGTTGAGCAAATGGAGAGCTGGAGGGATTCTTTTTATCCCTCCCATTCCCTTGGCTGGAGAGTGCAGGTTGAACGTGTGACTTCTTGTTCCGGGGCAGCTCTCCATCACCCGAGCCCTTTGTCAATTCACCAAATGTGACAATTACAGCATTGCGGAGATGAGACTTTCTAATCCTATTACTCATTCATCAACCTGCGGATGATAGCAGAAGCCAGATCGAACAGTGCCAAAAGAGCAGTGAGGAGCCTTCTCCAGTGCTGTGAAACTAGGCTTAGCTCAGGCACAATAGGTGTGTAATTTAAGGTTTTGTTGAGCTGAAATCCAATCACATACTTGACTGGTAGATCACAGAAAGACACAGACAAAAAGAATGAGATAATTCTACCTCACACAAACACTTGAATCCGGCTTTGACTTATTAACAAGTGTGTGATCAACCTTACACTGTTTCTTTCTTCTTTTTTTTTTTTCTTCTTTCTTTGAACCTAGAGATGGGATGGAACTGAAATGCTTTCACCTACTTGGGTATCAGCCAGTAATTGAAAAAAAAGATACTAGAAGGTAACGGAGGAGCTCAGACATAAGTGGAGAAAGTACAGGTGCTTATTTTGTGAAAGATTTGAAAATATAACTTCTAGACTTAGCTCTGTGTTATCTTGTCGGCATCTGGTACCTATTGCTTTCTCAAAGATGGAGAGAATGTAGCACATAGGAGAAGAACAAAGCTAAAAAAGTAAAACCTTCAGTAGAGGAGAGATAACAGTGTGAGCCTTACTGCTCTCTTTCTTGCAACTAAACTATTCCTTTTGCTTTGTCTTCTTTCAGGCATGTGCTGCAGTTGCCAGCGGAGTGGTGGGGGCTCTCAAGGGTGTGCGATGCGGGTGCCACCACAGCCATGCAGCACTGCCAGAGGGCAGTGGAAATGTGGAGGTGAGGAGGGAGTCTTAAATTCTGCCTTTTGTGAAAGCAGAAAGGTGGATGCTCTCTTTTCTGCGTTTAAAGAGGCACCTTTTAATTAGGCAAGTGTGTAATTTAAATTCACTCCTCTAAAAGGCAGCGTTCAATACAGCCTGCTCTAGCATGGCCTTTATACATTGACAAAATAAAGCACAGAGCACGTTAAATGCTTTGGCAGGAAAGCCCTCTGCAACAGGCACATTGATAATGGTGACAGGCATAAATGTGAGTGCTGTTTTTTCATGTAGTACAGCAGTCCAACCCCTTTGGTCAAGTAGAAGTCTTCTATCAAGACCAGACTTGAAAAAAAAAAAACCAACCACATTTCTACTGTTTTTTGTATCTGCCTTGAGCTCTTCAAAATAACAAGCTTTTGCATGTGGAATTAATGGTACATGACATCTGGTACTACCCTGTGGGTGATGTGACCTGGATGCTCAGGAATACAGGCACCCCAAACTAGAATAAACATGAGTATGAGCTCACTGCTAGGAAGAATGGCATAAAGGTTTAATGACTCAGTTGTGGCAGAGGACTGAGTGCCCTGGTGTGATGGTTGAAAAAGCTCTTTTTAAACTTTGCCCATCAAAAAAATGCCTTCAGGGCATGCAAATTGATGTGTAAAGCTCCAAATGCAGTGGTCACTAGTGTGCAGTCAGCACAGCATAATGCATTGCTCAAATGTAAACTAGTTGTCAGAGAAGTCTGCAGCAACAGGTATGCTCACAATGCTTGTACCAAAAGAAAGGAACCAGGCTGGGGTACAAGTAATGCAATGATGGGGGAAAATGTAACAACAACAAAACACAAGGACCTATGGAGCTCAGAGGGATGAACAGGAAGTGGGGGGGAATCCTTGGGATCAAAAAGCTGAAATGAAACTTGGCATTAGTCTTAAGAGATCAGGCAATGTTTTGCTTAAAAACAAACAAAACAAAGGCCAAGATGATGAATTTATAAGATCCTAGACTTGAAAGCGTACAGAAAAACAGCCTTAGTGGAAAGATTCTTCTTTTTTTTTTTTTTTTAATAAATGAATTAGTGGGGGAAAATCCCTGAACAATCCAGCTGAGATTCAAACATGAAGAGACTTTCAATAATTTGTAGGAATATGGGAAGATTCAGATACGTTCCAAGCAGAGTAGAGAAAAAATAAGATATCCACAGCCCAGTATAATCTTAGAAGCTCAAGTGGGAGTCTAACTTGCTTCCCAAACTACAGAGATCTCATAAACAGAGAGATTTCATTCAGCAGCATAAACTCTGACATTTGACCAGACGGTTGCCTTGGGGACATTAGCTAAAATAGCCTCAGATTTAAAATTGAAATATGAACTTCTGAAGGCTTTGGTAGTTGCTTTCCGGTGCTACTGAGACAACCAATAGAAATATTGGCTGCTGGATACTTCAGCATCACTAATTTAGGAAGAAACTGGTGATCTGCAGATACTTCCATCCTGTGGTGTTCTTTCTCATTGGTCAGCAGATGCAGGTAGCCCAGCTGTCTTTCCCCAGTGCTGGGACAGGAGTAGTTTCACATCTCTTCTACTTGTTATCAGGAAGCCAAACAAGGAGCTGGTTGGTGCTGCATAACACTTAGTGTGTTGGGATGGTGGTGCTGCCCTGTGCGTGTGGCAGCCACAGCAGTTTATCCCAGGAAGGCTGCAGCAGCACAAATGCAGCTGTAAGTTTGCCTACCAGTGATCTGGGGGCTGCAGGTGCTTGATGGGAGATATTTGTTGTCACTGAGCCTGTGCTGAGTCAGGAGGGGAAGGAGGAAACTGCGTTCAGTACATTCTGTGTAACTACATGTGTTAATGACCTGTGCCTGCTGGGGTGTAAATGTGTGCACAGTTCAGTGCTTCAGGTGCTCCACAGACATGCACGCTTATTGCTGCTGTATTTTTAATACAGCTCTTTTTGTGATACTCTCTGGCTCCAAATTCCTACCCAGACTGACAGGGAGTAAATATTTTGTTGTCAATTGCTTCTGGATGTCCTAGAGGGACAAGAGTGATACTGGTTTGAGTTTGCCTCAGACAAGTGCACCTGCATACACCCCTGAACCAGCTTTCCTTTAGCTACTAAACCAGCAGCTGGAACAGCCAGGTAATTTTCCTGTTTTTGTGCAATCAATTAAAGACAGTGAGCTAAACTAACTTACTGATTGCTCTCTCTGAGCTTCAAGTAGTTTTCCTTGTATGCTCCCAATACAACAAGAACTTAAGGAGCTTTTTGGACAGGACCATGCAAGAGCAACTGTCCCTTCTGCAGCCCAGGGAGGACCTGTGCTGGAGGAGGAGGAAGAGGACGATGTTCTGTGCAGGAACTGCAGCCCGCAGGAGTAGGGTTATCCTGAAATGCTGCAGCCCACAGAGGACCTTTTCTTTGTTTTTTCCCTTGGTTCCTTGTCAAGCTCTAAGAAAAGTTCTTCAGGGCCATAGAACTGGGGGCAGACTTAGCCTCCAAGGAATTCTAGCCGTGTCTCTGTAAATCCCAGGCCGTTGCTCAACAAAGTTGAGTGAGGATGATGGTTGAGCATTTCTCATCTTAAGGAGCTACGGTGGCAGCTGTGGACGGCTCCTGCGTTCTGGGTGTGCTCTGAATAACCTCTCTCACTATGGTTCACATTAGAAATTTTGATTATCTGTCAGGCGGCTGCTCCCCTTCTCTTGAGCTATCAGGGTTGCAACACTCTGTAGAAGTCATTTACTTGCCAGCAGTACCGTTAGCCCTTTGTGAACAATTAAGCTGAGGTCAGAGGTTGTAATATATCAAATTTGCGGACCGTATTAAATTTTATTTTTACTGAAAGGAACTTTTTGTCTCTTTTATCAGGAGGAAAATTAAGCTGTGAACTGGAATTCCATCAGGCTGTCTGCTGTGAAGCCCTGTGGCTTTAGCAAACAGGCAGCAGTGGTCAGAAATGACACTCAAAAGGTAAATTTATTTCTTTTTTATTAAAAAGGATAAGTTATGACCTGTACAGTATATCTTTGAAAAGGAGGGAACTTAACACAATGTGCTGTATTTTCCCACTTCTTTCAAACGATGGATTTTGCCCTGTATGGAGCTGTTCTGGATGAGAAGGAAGGGGTGCTGAGCTGGGTTGCAGCCGTGGGGTGCAGGTGTACCCACCTTCTTTGCCTGCTCCTTCTCTCACCAAACCCTTTAGCAGTTTTGCCACTAATTTCTAGGAACTGGATCACTTTCAAAAGTTCTGTACAAACTTGCTGTCTGTGTGAATTTTTTTGCCATTCTAAAGAAATTTTATTTTAAAAATTAAATACAGTGAAACCCCTGGTCACACCCTGCCTTTCAGAGAGCAGACAATTCTAGTATCCAAACACCAAATTCCCAGACAGGCTGGCTACCCAACTAGGCTGACTGTGCCTTTGGCCTCTCCAGGGTTGCATAGTGTAGAGGAAGGATTGCCTTTTGGGTCTGAGCATGCAAGCATGTGCTTGTCCTCTTCATCTGGGTATGAAATACCTCTTTCTGCCTTGCACAAATATTAAAATATATGTGAAAACTTCAGGAACCTGTGTGCTGTTTTTGCAACTTGCTGTGTTGCCTGCAGTTGACCAGCTGTGCTTTGCAGGCAGACATGTTTGATTTGGAGCACAGTGGCTGATGATAACAAGTTAGGCTGCAGAGCTCCTACAGCTTTTTCATTTTTCTGAAGGATTAAGGGTTTGCCCTGCTATATTTGTTGCTTGTTTCTCCTCTTTTGCTGTACAGCTTTATGTTCTGCTCATCCATATTTCCTGTGTTTCCATCCTAAAGAAGGCAGAATTTCAGCAGCAAAGAAAAGGGATGCAGTTGTGCTCTGTATAATTTGAATAACACCCTGTGGGATGAATTGTGCAATTTTAATATTCATTATCTCAAATGTAGACAATAGAATAGACTGTAGTAGGGAAGACTGATTAGCAGATCACTGAAGATAGGTTTTTTTGTCTTATTTTTTTTTTTCCTTTTATACTTGGCCATTGCTTGGTGATAAGCAAGTAAAACATTTTATCAAGACCTGAATCTTTGGTATTCAAAAATGTAATGCAGTAATCATTCTTCAGCAAACGTATACATGGGAGCCCAAGAGCCATGGGCAGAACATATATAAGTCTTAGGCCTTAGTGATGAGCAGCCCAGGCCAAGAGATTTCTGTTGCTCCCTCAACTCTAAATGAAAGGCAGGCTCTGAAGGGAGAGGGGAGCATGCAATCAGTCCACAAAGTGAATGGTAATGCTTTAATTATCATTCTATTGTTATTCTTCCTTTTTAGCAGCTTGGAGGTTGTGTAGTTTGCATATTCATTCCTTTAAATCTCACAAAGGTTTTGTTGTTGGCAAAAGTTTGACTGTAAAAAGAGGGCAAGCTTGTCATTAATAGGCTAGAAAGGAAAGAAGGAAGAAGAGCTGTTTACCCCAGCTTCAAGATTTCTGTGAGGGGAGGATCCAGGGTGGGTACTGTTTTTGGAAATAGAGATACTAAGATTTTTTTTTTTTTTTTAATAGGCAAGCACAAGTGTAATCACTTCTGGTAACTCACTTTGAGAGTGTAATGGAACTTAGCCCAATAAAAAACTCACCTAACTATCACCCAGTGAACTGATTGTTATAAAGGCTACAGAATTTGCCAGTGTCCTTCAAGAGAAGCTTTCCAAGAACTCATTTTGTTAAAATCCTCAGTGAAATACAGTTCTATGTACTGAGTTAATTTCTTTGCCATAGAAGGAATGTATTCACAATATTTCTATTGGTTTCTTTTCAGAAAGTTACAAGTAATTTGTAGAGGACTTCCAGCTCCTGTGAAAGAAGATGCTTTTGTTCTGCGAGAATCTTCACATCTAACGAGGTAATATGACCTTCTTGTAGAAATGCTATCACAACTGCAGCTGCCTTGATTAGTTTATGTCCTCCTGTCATGCATTATTCTCATTACATGGGCCCTTCTCCAGGTTTCGTAACAGTACTGATGAGCGTGTGCTGATATAGTGGGTAAAGTTGTAGCATCTTCCATCTCCATAACAGTTTTGAGAGGAAATGGGATTCTGCTTCTTGTGCTGAGGTCAGGCAGTGTTAAAGGTCTTTTTTGAAGCTTAAGCCAAGTGTGGTTATTGGGAGATGCACGTGTACTGGAGCAGACTGGGGTGATGCATAGGCAGAGGCTGGAAAAAAGAAAAGCTTAAGGATGATTTGAAGAACATTTTCTGTGAGTGCAGAGTGAAAGCCTTTGCAATTGATTCAGGCAGCAGCAGTTTGCCTTTGGTGTTTGGAATTATGGTGTTCTGTGCACCTACTGCACATGGTCAGGGAGCAGGAGGAGCCCGTGGCAGGCTCTGCTCATATAAGCTCTCTTCAGCTGTCATTGCAGGTACTGAGAAGTGAGTCCCCATTACAAGTGTTTCCCACTGTTGGAAGGTGATGTGTAGTGACTAACAGGGTTGCCAAGGGTGAGCAAAGAGTAGACTGCAACAGTCAATAAGTGTATTTTTCCATACTTATATGTAATGTATTGTAACATGGCTGTACTTGCCCATTTGCTGTTTTTTTCCTTTTCCCCTAGCCTATGCTGTCTCCAGGCCTGAGAACTTTGTGTTTCTGTTGCCTTCTGTCTCTCAGTGATGGTATAATGACAAACCAGTTCTTCTCCTTCCTGGTTGATGAGTAGGGTTTTTTGGTTTTGTTTTTTGAATTGTTAAAGAATGCCTAGCTTTTAGCTATTAAATGTATTTGGTGATTTTTACAACAGATTCTCCACTGCTTTCTTGGTGCACATGATCGTCAGGATCACTAAAGGGAAAATCTGAGACTTTCCATGCTTTCTGCTAATGGGCTTGTTTCATAATGAAGCTTGAAGTGGTGGATTTTTGCTCTGCACACAATCATAAAACACCAAGAGCTCCACTAAAGTAAACTAATTTGGGATAATTTGCATCAGTTGAATTCGTGGCCCTGTTGACATTATCATGCCTGCTGGTGAACAGACACCAGCTGGGGTGATGCTATTTCATACCTATGTGGAGTAGGAATGGCCTCTGGGGGTTAGAATGAAAGTGGAGGATGACTACTGCTAGCACAAGTTATGAATGAGCTGTCTGAAGTATAATAAGAATGAAATAAAAGGCAAGCTCGCCATAACACAGCGAGATGCAGCTAAAAGGATGTGAACCTGGTGAAGTTGCTGCACTTCATGTTGCCATAGAGGGATCGGAGCTCAGAGCAGCTCCTCCAGCCCGTCTGTGATCAGGGATGGGAAAATTCTCACATGCCCTCAGGTTTTCAGGTCAAACTGAACTGCTTAGGGGCTGTACCTCAAAGCCACATGGAAGTGCTGAATACTGCTGAGCAAAATGCCCTGTTTCTCAGGTGGAGCTGGCAGGAACCAGTTCCTCAGCAGCTGCGTTGGTTTTCTATTTGCATTTGGATGAAAATCAAGAGGTTTCTTTTTCTGCGTCAGACTTTGAATATAACCCTCCTCCCTTCGGCTGTCCTAGCTCTTACATGTTGATGCAGTTCACAGTACTGTAGCTACCTGGATCTAGGCTTTTGTTTCAGGTGACTTTTACTACAATATTCTCCTTGGGACGAGTCTTGCTAGAGGCTCAATCTCCCCTCCAGCCCTGAGGAGGAAACATCTGGTCTCTCTGGCACAGTGGAAGCTTCTGGGATTGTCATTTTGTTTGGCATGAGTGAAATAGCCATAAGATTTGGTATGCATTTTTAGTATGTTGCAGCTATGCTCCTTGAGCCAAAGGAAGACAGTTTATACAGGAAGCAAAAGAACATTTTTACTCAGCTTTTTGTGATACTCTTCATTAGTAATATTCAATAAAATAAAACCTTATAAATGCTCAATTCAGCTGCTGTTAAAGTAAGAACAGAATTGCTATTGAATTTAATGAGGTCAAACTGGGGCTCCAGAGGAAGGTAATGCAATGTTTAGTTCCATCTCGCTCCTCATTGCCCAAGAGAAAGCTGGCCAGCTGTGAGATGGCGATTCAAGAAGGATGGCTGTGCCTCAGGATCCATTGCTCCAGCTGTATCAGGCTGTTCTGGTGAGCCAGAGGTTTGTGCTCTCCAGCCCAGGGCCAGGGAATTACAGATGTGTACAGAAATAGAAGCCAGAGTTCAGGGTGAGGACACACTGCAACAAAGCCTATTGGAATGGAGAATCGTAATAAATGGCATGAAGAAAGCATGATCATCTCAAATTCTTGCCAAATGTGACTTGATTGTCACTTTTTTCTTGGGAATATGGCCTTACTATAAAAAAAAAAAAAAGAAGCTGGTGATCTCTTTGGAATTAAGGGTTTAGGATATGTCATGGGGAATTAGACATGGGCCTCCCATTAGCAAGAATTTTGACCTCCATGCATAGTTCTGAAAATCAATCCTATCTCCAGCCTCAGTTGTGTTTTTATTTCAACTGAGGAACAGACATAGATATCACTGAGAAGGAGAGTAAATCTCATGATTGGAAACTTCTGATGTCATTTTCAAGTGCGGTTATAAAACTGAGTGATGACATGTAGATGTCCGCACCCAAAATATTTACAAATCAAACTGTGTGGGTGCCTAGTTTTTATGGTGGCAATAAAACGTTGCTTAGTATTTCCTGGTAAGCTTTTAGTACTGAGTAATTACTATTAAACAGATGGAGAAACAGGGCACTGTAGCAGAGTTGAGAGTATTTTTCATAAGCCTTGCATTTTCCCATGGGCTTTACAGTGTCTTGACTGCTCTTCTTAGTCCCCTTCACCAGTGTTTATCATAAGCATGTGCTTTTGGCAAGTAGCTCCACTGAGGTCCGGTCAAGTGATGATGACACTTTGAAATCAACAGGAGCATAAGGTGGCAGTAAAACATAAGTAAAAAATAATCCCACTGAGCTGGGATTTGCTACATTGTGCTTTGAGTCCCACTGCAACATGGGGTATGATTTGGATTCTCTCTGCCTCAGTTTCCCTGTATGTAAACAGCAGTGATCCTTTTGACGAGGGAGGGTCTTTTCCCTTCTGAAGAAGAGAAGTGCTGTGAAAAGCCTTGCTTGCTACTATGCATATACTGAAAACAAAACCTAATCAGTGCTTTGCTAGGTTGGGGATGAATGTGTTTAGCAGTTCTTTTGATCAAGCTGTAGATTACTTAGGCAGTGGTTTGTAATAAGAGCCTTATCAGTAACAAAAACCCTTCTGTCATCCTCAGACAAGCAACAATCATGTTCTAAAATGGTTGCCAAATGTGTTTATTTGAAGATGGTTGTTTCTAGCATAGCTGAAACCATTGTGTGGCGAGAGTTCAATTGCTTCCTACTAAAGCCAACATTCATAGCTTGGAAAACTGTTAGATAAATGTCAGTTTCTGCCATAATTTGTGGAATCAATGCAAACTGAGTCAAAGAATCACAAACAGTAATGTGAAAATAAAATGATCTGCGTTATGGTTTTTAAGTAAATGATGATAAACTAATAAATGCCATTAGCTGCTGCCATTACTTTGTTGAATTTAGCTGATGTTACTGTGTTGACTTTAAAAGCTATCAGCTTAACTATATAAATCCATTTGACATGTCTTTATTCAGATAAAACTTTAATACTGCAAGTGTAGCAAATTAGATGCAAATGCTCTTTTTATTTTAAGTATATTTAAAGCTGCCTTTTCAATGCAAATTTTACAGGAAATCTCAACAAGCTAGGACAGACATCTTAGCTGTCAGCGTGCAGCACTTTCATTTCGGTCTCAGGCATGGGAGCTGCATTTTGTCCCTGCAGACTGAGATAATTAAAACTACAGAGAGATGGTTTTAAATATACATGATACACAGTTACTTAAACTGTGGGATAATGCATAAATGCGGTCCTTAACGCTTTTGATAGAGCAACGCCGACCGGACAGCATATCAGGAGATGGTAGGGAACACAATTCCTTTTGTGCAAACAGCTTGGTTTTATTTGTATTTTTCACCTTCTCACCTGAATTGCTGTGGAAGCACAGAAATACCATTGCAAACGCTGGGTTGGGAAAGCCCTCATTAAAAAGATACTGATACCATTAACTTCTTTTTTTCTTTCTTTTTTTTCTTTTCTTTGTTTTGAGCAGCCCCTAGCCTCCTTGGAATACATATCTATTTCAGCTTTCATTTGCTGAACCCCCTGAATGAGTTTATCCAAACAATGTGAATTTACTCAGATCTTTTTAAAATCCCACATCTCTAGTGGTTGATAAAGCTGACTTTAGCTAAGAAGAGTTGGATCAGGGTGATTTAAATTTCACAGTGAAAATGATAAGGGCTTTACTAGAAATAATAAGCGCATTCAAATACTGTCATGGGCAAACAGTTGAATGTGCAGTGAGAAATTTGGCAAGGCTAGTCTTTCTCAGCGTTGATTTAATGAAGTAATGGATAGTAAAATAGAAAAAAAAATCCAGCAACTTGCATTCAGAGGTAAACTTATGTTAATTCCATATCAGTAGTTCTATAAAGCATTGTTCATTAAAAAGCAGCATTAATGCTCCAATAAAATTATTTAAAATGTCATGCTGTTTAAAAGCCACAAAACCCAACCAAACCACCAGCAAGGAGAGAAGCCTCTTCTGGCAGCCCTGCACCAGTGATGTCCGGTTGTTGGCATTTCCCAGGCTTTAGCCCGAGGAGAACACATGCTTCAGGGAAAGAAAAAGAGGAAGCACGTCCACGTAAGCTGTAGGGCAGTAAGCTGTAGGGCAAACAGTGGCCCAGGTTGAAAATGGTTTTGAACACTAGCTTGTCCATTTAGAAACACAGATCCTCACCTTTCTTATTCAAATCTGTGGGAGACTGCACAGCCCCAAGTGCAGAGGTTCAGGTCTGTGAATCCAGATGTGCTTTTGTGTGATGCAGCCAGGATGGCCATTGAATGGAGCTGGGCAAGGAGCAGGAGGCGAGGTTATTTTTGAGGCAGTCCTTCAGACGGTTTATAGCTGTCATTAACGGCGTTTGTGTACAGCAAGGAACTAGCATCCAGAATTAGTGATGTCTGATCGGTGAGGCATCTGGAAAGCAATAAATCAAACATGTATGGTGCTTACAAGAAGGGGCGAGAGCGAAGAAAAGGGAAGAAACATCACTCTGTTGCCAAAGGGCTGAGGTTAAGAATCCCTCTGTGCAATTTAACAGTTTTTAATTCCTACATTTTAATACCTCGCAGGCCATTGTGTCAGTCTGCCTTAGCTCGTTCAC
This sequence comes from Lagopus muta, assembly GCF_023343835.1. Taxonomy (NCBI): domain Eukaryota; kingdom Metazoa; phylum Chordata; class Aves; order Galliformes; family Phasianidae; genus Lagopus; species Lagopus muta. Next base: position 15,294,398 of record NC_064444.1, read on the forward strand.
GGAGCCATCTCACTGCTGCCAAGTGGATTAGCTCTCCGAGGGGCTGCTGGCCCCCTCCTGCTCGGGGATTGCATCCATCACCGCCCTATGCGCATCCCCTGCCCTCCCAGCCACCCTGCTGCTCCACCCCAAACGCGGGCCGCCTAACTGGCACTGCCGAACGCCAAAGCCTGGCAGTCTCTAAGTGGGACAAGCTTTGTTTTTCACACGTGCCCCTATGATCCTTTTCTTTTTTTTTTCCTCCCTTCAAGGAACGCAGTAAAAACCTAATAGGAGGCTTCCTGCAATCAGTGCAAGGGAGCAGCAGCCATTAGCAGATGGGAAGAGATCAATATTCTGCCCAACCTTTCCGGTTGCAGTTCTAGTTGGTAATTATATGGCTGTTATAAATTCATGAATATGGTGTATAAGGAAAAACGAATCTCTTCAAAACAGCTTATTTCCATAGTAAATGACCAGAGAGCTACCGCTAACTTCGTCACCGACAGCTATTTTGTGTTTGGTAAACAGACTTGGTAGGAACAAAAATGATTCTAAGGTTTAAAGAAATACTTAGGAGCTCAAATCCTCCCATCGACCATCACACGTCTCCTGCATTTGGCTCATTACAGGACAAGTGTGTCCTTTAAGACATGGAGATTAATGAGGCATTTTACGAGACTAATACATTTTAAATTTTAACACTGGAGTTAGCATCTATAATTGTACAATTATACGTTCATTTAGATTTTTTAAAGATAACTAATCACAGGTGACTAGAACTGTGTGAAGAGGCAGAATTTATGTTTCTCCAGCTGCAGGAGCACTAAATCATGCAGGAATTGAAATTGTTTTCCTTATGACAGATAGCTCAGGCAAGATTAGTCAGTCACTGTTTCAGATATAATGCCTTTTTTATTACGCATACTTTATGTGGGACTATTATATTTGTAACATATATTTCTGCATACAGCAAATTAACTATTGTGTAATGCACGGACCAAGAAGGAGTATCATTAGTTCTCGCCGTCCCGCAGTTTTGAGCAGCTGGTGAAATATATACCAATCATCCAACAGCTAGCTTCATGTTAACATGTAGAACAAAGCCTGAGCGGCTCCCGTTTGACAGAACTTTACCGTGTAGTAATAAATAAGGCTGAATTATTGATGGTGATAACTGCTAATATTATTATGACCTCAATTAAGTGCTTTTTTCAGACACATTAGCAACAAAAGGTCTTCTCTTTGCTCGTTGCTGTTTTTTCAAGTCCCACTTTACATTAAAATCGAATTGATCAAACCTATTTGCCATTTCGCTGTGAGTGGATAACCGTAATGGGTAATCTATCAGCATGGTGCTCCCCTTAAAGCTATTAACACCTTTTGTTGTTTTACTCAAGTTTCTAAACGTGCTGAGAGGTTCAAAAAGGCAAACCCTGCAATCTGTTAGGATTGTGCAGAGCCGTGACTTGTGGCATTCTTTTAATTACCATACTTCTTTAGCTCCGCAGCCAAACACTGATATTTCTGACACTAAGTAAGTCTTTATTTACTTATGAAGCTGTGAGACGGCTAAATTAAAGCTGGTTAGCAAGATGGCAGCTCTGCTGCATGGCTTCTCCCCACAACTCGCCGCTTGACTCTCAGGCACTGGGGCTGGGATCAACTCAGCAGCGAGGCAAATAAAGGGAGCTTAGAGTGTTTTGCCCTATGGCAAATTGGCAAATGGTGTGAGTTACATGGATGTGTGTGTAAAGTGTGGAGCAGCCTGTTTGTTTGTGAGACCTTTTATAATAGGCAGGGGGAGATAATTTCCAGGGACAGGCTGGTGGAGTGTGTGTGCTTGGGGAGTTGTGGGATTACGCTCATTAAAAAGTGAAGAGCTAATGAAATTAATCATAGGAAAGACTGAGCAAACTGGAGAACGCAGTATGGACCTGTCTCCGAGAGGCTGCCTCTTTTCATGTACATCTCTGTTGAAGATTTCTGCCCTTCTGGAACCATTCTTCGGGTTTGTGCTTTTTGCTTTTGGATTTTTGCTGCCTTAATTCTTGTGTGGGGCTGAGTGGCAAAAGAAGGGATTCCTGGTTTACTTGCTCATGACAAACCTAGACTAAGAGCGCCTGGGCTGTGATTCGTCACTATTTGTAATGCTGATGCAACAATTGAGTGAAAGTAGGTGGTGCTGGTGCTCACTGGCACAAAACCCCAGTCATATTCCTGGTAACAATCTCAACAGAAAAGCCTGGGCGGAATAAGCAAGGAAGTCCTTTATTGCCTCATATGTTCCTTTTGTTCTCTTTTTGTTTATATATGCATATTAAAAAATAAACACGCACACACCGGTGTGCTAGCAGTGTTGGTGTGAGTGTTCCTGGGAGAAGCCCCATGGATCCTTGCTGCCTCTGTGCTGTGTATGTGAGCAGGGAGCTGCTGCCAGTGTAAAGCTGAGGCTCCTGAGGATGTGTGAGCTCAGTGTAGGACCTCTGTGCTGGGCTCTGCACAGTGCATGGCCTTTGGAGGGACAGCACAGCTCCTTTCCTGTCATCCCGAGAGGAGGGTCGTGGCATGGCACTCTTGAGGACCTGTTGCCTGTGTCATTTCATGTGAAAGTGGGAGTCCCTTGAGCTCGTTCATAATTACATTAAATTGTTCTAATTGCAGAATGCTGCAAGTAAAGGCACATGTGTGTTCGTTTTTGGCACAAGCAGTGTCAGTGCCGCCAGTTTATGCCAGGTCATACCTTTGTGATGTCAATGCCAGCGCTGGTTTTGGCTCCGTTGCTTCTATTTGTATTGTAGTGAGTCACAAGCAGGGGGAAATGAAGAAATACTTGCTGGCTTCAAAAGCAGATTGAAGATAAGTTGCTGTTAAGCACCAGTTCTGTCTAGCTGTTGATACGTGTAATATAGCAAATTAATTAAAAGCTTATACTCACAATATATAGGGATTTAAATTGTTTTAAAGTGGTGGTTAGTCTTTCAGCAACTAGAAGATGCACATGACTGAGCTACTCTAGTAGATCATTGCTTCTAGAAGTGCTTCAAGTAGCTTACCGTGCTTCCAGTTTCTTTGCATCAATCACTTTTTGTGTGTTTTTATCTTGTGTTGAACAAATCAGAACTGTCCTTTGCCCATTTTATGCATCCTGCAAAGGAGGGTATGAAGTGGGTTGATGACAGCTCATTCATCTCACTGTTTTTGAAAGGGATTCCCCTTCTGGACATCATGTGGAGAGGTGTTTTTCTGAAGCCCACCCACCTGGTACTGTTTTCCCTTAGGAAGTGGCTGCATTTTCCTAGGGTGTTTCTCATAGGGGTAAGGCTGCATATCAAACAGTGGATTTCTGAATGGTATATAGTGATGTTGACTTTACTGATGCTTCAGCTGCTGTCTTAATATAGACTGTGGCTCATATGTCAGTTGGAAACAAAAATCAATAGGCAATGAGAATGGGAGTAAAGGGAAACCAGAGAAACAAAACGATGAACAAGAATTTGGTATCTCCCCTCATACGCTTCCAGCCAGCTGTTGTGCACTCCTTGCCATCAAAGGACCTGCAGCTCATGGCCACAAGTCCCACCACTGGGTCAGGGCTCCTCCTGGGCCATGAAAGAGGATGCTGAGGCACAAGGAACCCAGTGCTGGATGCTCTGAGTCCTGCAGACTTATCTGCAGAAAGCTCAGGCTGTGGTTGAATGGCCAAGTCCCAAATTGTCTGTGCCCAGCTGTGTGTGCATGTCAGTGCACATAATTTTAAATGACTGAGCAGGTCATCTTTTTTTTTTTTTTTTTTTAAAGCAACACAAGTATTTAACAAGTCCTTGAAGCTGTCTGCTCAAGTCCCTGGAGCTTCTGCTTGCTCCTCTCCATGTGTGTGCTAGGGGCCTGGCATGCCAAGGATGCAGCAGTGTTGGGCTCAGTGTGGTGGTGATGGTGGGAGCCTGCTCGGGCGGGCTGTGAGTGTGAAGTGGAAGCAGGAGGGAAAAACTGCCCTTCTAAATGAGTAACGGTGCCAAAAGCACAGTCAGAAGGTACAGACGGAGGCTATTAATGGAAGCACCGAAGCAGCCACATCTGTGATTGAATACTCGGTCTTTCAGTGCCTACTGCTGTGTTTACTGCTCCTTAATGTGGTATTGTTTACTCACAATTAAACTCTTGGCCATTAATTTAACTCTCAGATGCTGCATTGGTCACACGGACCCAAATCCCAGAGCCGGGACAGCTGTGCTCTGTACACTCCTTTAGGCACAGCTCTCGTTAGGAGGGAGCGCAGGCAGTGAGCTGACGGCACCGGCTGCTGCCCAGCCCTGCTCCTGCAGCCCCCCTTCCCGCAGCCCCCCTTCCTTCCCACAGCCCCATGCCTGCTCCCCTTGGAGCAACACTGCACTGCGGTGTGGGAAGCGTTAATTGTTGTCAGCCTGAATTTCACACCGGAGATAACAAACGCTTGAAACCCGGACGCTGCGTGGTGTAGATAAATGCATTTTCCCCCATTAATTAAAACGAATCTGTAAATTTAAGCGGAGGTGTTCGCTATAATAAGTTTTTTGAACTGGTGACAAATGCAGTCAGCAAAAGGCCTGAGATAAGGGGATGTCAGAGCCATCTGCACCAATATGTGCCTTTGTGGAGCATCACTCCACATGGTCCGCAGTCGGTGGTGGTGGTTGGTAGCAGGGAGGTGAGGTAACCCAAGTGTGGGATTCCAGGGCGAGGGACAGGGCTCTGGAGGAGGGAGAGGGGCTTTACGTCTCATGAGTTGGAGCTGGCGGTGATTTGCAGTGTTGAGCGTTTCTCTATACTTTCTTTCCATTTCTTCTGTCTGAAAGAAAACAGTTCATCATACATGTTGTATGTTGATCTGTCCCATGTGTCCATTCTACAACTGACCCTACAGAGTAAGTGTTGATTTCTTTATAAACTTTCAGAACTAAAAAAACTCTTCCCTCAACTCTGCTAATTACATTAAGGATAATGCTAGTGCAGTATCTGCAGTCTGCTTTTGGGGCAGCATTAGGGGAAAAAAAAAAAAGGTAAATAAGAGGGTTTTTAAGGTAATAAAGGTTTGAAATTATCAAATTCAGCTCAAGTTTGTCGAAGGTCAGTGGCCATTCCAACTCATTTCTATCTCAGGTTAGTCGCTGTTTCAGACCACTTAGCTAAAATGTTACATAATAGGATATTTTGGTAGCTGCAGTGTATCTACAACAATGTTCATCTTCCCTTGGAATTTATTGCTAGAAAAGTACCCTGCACCTTTCTCCTCATTAAACTGCTCACAATTTTGACGCTTTGATGTACAACACAGGTGGCTTATTTCTGACCTTGTACATCACAATACAGTTGTGCTCTTAGAAGGCAAAACCTTGCACACACTGTGCAAATCTTAGATCTGATTCCAGTCAGTGTGTTTTACCACTTTGCCTTTTGAATTCAGCTTCCATGAAACCCAGTGAAATGGAATCGTTTGAGCGTGCTTAGGAAGTGACCACAGGAGTCATACAACAGTTTTGGGAATCGGAGTTAGTTACATTCTGCGTCACTTGTTTTTGTGCTTACCTTGACTTGGTTTCAGTTAACATAAAAGCACAGAGCAGATGGGACCTGCGGGGTAGTGCCTTGCTGCCCTGCATCCACTACGGCCGCAGCAGTGATGTGAGCTCGATTTTGGAGGCTTTTGGGAACGCAGCCCTTTGGAATGGCCTTGCTCATTCCTTGGGGTCGGTTCCTGCGAGCCCGAGCTCCTCCTCCCTCGTCGCCTGCCCGTTTTATGGGAGCTGTAAGTGGCTACACCTGCAGCCTTAAGCGGCCAGCAGCGCTGTTAGAACGGTCGGGATCAGTCAAAGGGAAAGTTCAAAGTTCAGAGGTCAGCCTTTTGTGACTGGCGAGGAGGAGATAGGGGGTAATAGCTCGTTAATGTTATTTGCCTCATTCGGCTGAAAAACTTGGTCTTTCGCTGTTGTGTCGAGACATTTACGTGGGCAATTCTGCGCATTGTCATTTGAATAGGGGTTAAATTATTCTGTTTTGTCATTAAGTGATCCTTGATTGGCAATCCACCACACAATGGGTGATCATTAGGGAAAGGCCATAAAACTGTTACACCGTTTAAGAGTGAATGGTGAATGAAGCCAGATATTTCCAGGACCCGCTCCTCCCTCCCCCGCCGGCTGCAGCTGCTGCAGACCAATTGAAAGCAGAAGCCCTGAATTTCGGAGCAGTCTTTAACCTGTTCCTCTGATTTTGTTTTGAAAGTATTTACATTGAGGTGAACAGCAGATGAACCTTCTGATAGATACCTAAAGGAGCTCCAGTGGTCTTCTCCTCGTGGTTTTGTTGTGTCGGTGCAAGTGGTGCGCCAGAATATTAGCCTAAAAATGAAGGTAAAACATGGCATGCAAAGAGACAAAAGCCCCAGATAAAACAAGATCTTGAGAACTGTATGCCATGGAAGGAAGTGCAACTTGCATGAATGGAACACCTCCGAATCCGGAAGCTAATGGGATTCAGCATCATGAACTGTGGGTTTTGTGGGTTCCATGCTGATGGTTGCTGGTGAAGCCTACGCTTGTGCTTTCCAACCCTAAGTTCCCTCTTCTGGCACTGAGTGTGGCCACTGGCATTGCAGTCTGCTGGATGGCACTTATTACTGTGATGCTACTGCAAAACCAGGCCAAGATGGTACAAGACATCATTCAGTAAGGCAGTGATGTTGCTGGCTGGGCTGCTGTACTTTCTTGTCCTCCTCTTTGCAGCATGGTCCTGACCTCGTGTTCTTCCTCAATGCAGCTCACTGGAGGAGCAGGGTAGAGGGTAGGAGCTCATGCCCCAGGTGGGGCAGTTCTGATCCTGGCTTACATCAATTCTCATGGGATCGAGACATGAGAAAGATCTGACTTTGCCACTCTTTCTAAAGCAGTCTCGGTGCTCTAGGTGACTGTGAGGTTTTCTAACAGCTGTCCTGGTTGTTCCAGTCGTGCTCCTGGGAATGGTGGTTTTTCCATGACTGAAAAGCCAACATAGCTTTTAACTAAAATTGCAGAGCTAATTAACTGCTTAGTGATTTGTTCTTGCTTCTTTATATTCCAATTACGATTGCAGCTCATCTCACTTGAGAAAGAACGTGTTCTGTGGCCTACAAAGGGACTTAGTTCTTCAACTACATTTAACAATAGGATTTCTTCCTAGTAATTAAAGATATGCTTTGCAAGCTATGTAAGCGGGCTACAAACAGCCCCCTGCCCTCTGGGGATGCTCTGAACTGAGGCATGTTTTTTTTTGTTTTCTGACACCCCCAGATGTATACTTAGACCCCAGGTCTGCAAACATCAACTCCTTTACGTGACATGGAAGGATCCATTGTCTTCAGGGCCTTTGGAGAGGATCATGGTGATGAGTCTATGAGATCAGATGCTATACTGGAAATCTGCCTTTAAAAAGGAAAAAGAGAAAAGAAATAGACACGTTTCTACATTAAAGTTCTAGAATAGCAGTAGTCAAAGATGCTTTGAATAACAAGACAAAGGTGTTTTAATAGATTCCATGTATTTTCCAGCATCTGAATTTCTCTTTAAACTTGTACTAGGTAAATGTTACTCAGTTGCCCTTTTAGAAAACAACAATTTGACTTTTTTCCCCTCTTTCTATTCTGACAAATATTGGTCTTGATGAGTGTTAAGGGACTGAAAATACTCAACATCAAAGTGCTCATTATCAACCAGCCAGCTGCACTCCTCGCTGCACCTCCTCATCACACACAGACCCACTCTTTTCTGCAGGGATTGGCCCCCCCCTCGAGACACAGAACAAGTTCTTCTCTATGCTAACAGTGCACAACATTGTCAAATGATGTGTAATGATTTTATAATGCGAACTAATGCCACCAGGGACCGAACTGAGACTTCTGATTTCATTACACTCCCTGCTGAGACTGGTTTGGAATATGAATTTGGGGCAAAGATAAAAGGCTCTGTTCCTGTCCTTTACCCATCAGCTGTTAACCAGCATTATTTGGTGTGGATCCAGACAAGGATCCTGCCCAAGGTGTATCAGCAAAAAAACTTGTGATTTATCTGTGTGGCTATAAAACACCAGGAATGCAAGTAAGTACCTTTTAATGAGAAACCTGTGTGCCATGATTGAAATCTCAGCAGAAGCCCAGAGAAGCTGCCCTGATGGTTGGCCACACCTTTGCTGCCCAACACGGTGTTCCTAAAAGATATGTTTGTTAATACTGGCCCACCAAGGTTTTGTATTATAAGAAGGTAGCAAGAGGTGAGGTTTTGTTCTTTGTGGTGGTGTTTGTTTGTTTTTTGAAATTAATGTATTAGATAACAAATTATCACGGAATGGCCAGGTTGGAAGGGACCTCAAGGATTGTGAATCTCCAACCCCCCCTGCCACATGCAGGACCACCAACCTTCCCATTCAACGCTAGACCAGGCTGCCCAGGGCCCCATCTATCCTGGCCTTGAACACTTCCAGGGACGGGGCATCCACAACCTCTCTGAGCAGCTGTTCCAGCACCTCACCACTCTCTCTGTAAAGAATTTCCCCCTGATGTCCAACCTAAATCTCCCCTCCCTCAACTTAGAACTTATTTCCCCTCCTCCTGCAGTTATCAACCCTTTCAAAGAGTTGATTCCCCTCCTGTCTGTAGGTTCCCTTTAGGTATTGAAAGGCTGCAATGAGGTCACCCCACAGCCTTCTTTTCTCCAGGCTGAACAAGCCCAATTCCCTCAGCCTGTCTTCATAGGGGAGGTGCTCCAGCCCCCTCATCATCTTCGTGGCCCTCCTCTGGACCCTCTCCAACAGCTCCCTATTAAAATAAAATTAATTAATTTAGAAACAGTTCCAGCATTGTACATCCTCTTCAACTGAGAAGGGCCTCTTAATACAGTGATAAAAATGTAAGCACGCTAGAAAATGGTGTAATCTTACCTGTTATTATCTCTGTCCCCATGAAGCGTAGGATACCTGTCTGTTTAAAGTGATAGCATCTTCCTGTGTCCTAACAGACCATGAAAAATAGGAAAAATGCCATAACATTTTTGTTTTGAATTGATAATGTAGGAATTAGTTTTCTTCTTCGTTCAGGTGTAATTAAAAAAGCCCAAACAAGCAGGCTTCTAATCAAATTCTCATCTATGTTAACCATGTCTCATTCTATTTGTTTTCAAGACAGTTTATCCCATTTGTACCAGCAGAAAATGTAGGCCAAGCTGGTGACAGCAGGGAGACAAAAACCTCGACTGTCTTGCTAATTTTCAAATGTAATCTACCTGCTAATGTGTGATATGGAAACTAAGTGTCATTTATACACTCTTACAGCACTAAAGATGCAAGAGGGATAGAAACTAATCCACCATCAAAGGTAATTATATTGGGAATTACATTGCTTCCTGCTGAAAATTGTATTCAGCACTGTGCCCCGTTTCCAGAACTACACCATTGCTGCTCGTTAGATATGAGTGAGAGTTAACTATAAGTAAATTAAATTCAATATGTGAAATGGGAGGATCCTCGCAAAGATGCTTTTGTAAGCACCTGAAATGTAAGTGGCAATTAAATTTGCATCCTGTTGTGCTTATACTGGACAAATGATTTACTTTCATCGTCGAATATATTTATGCTATCTCGGTTGTAGGGGTCACGGCCACTATGAGATGGGAGGAAAGACAATACTAATCAAAAGTAAACCATGCCACTTTTTTCTCTGGTGCCGCTAATCTTAATTGAATCAATCTTGTGGCAGGTGTTGACAGTGAAAGATTGCTCGAACCTTGGGAGGCCACGCTGGACAGAGCTTCCAGAATAAATAAATAAAAAACATCTTCCTTAATCATTAATTTGTTCATTCACTCCCATTTGCTTCCATTCTTCAATGTCTCAGAAGTTGTACCCCATGCAACCTTCCTCTTCAGCAATCATTTCCAAGTGTTTCTCCCAATACACTCATGTGTTCTTGAGGAAACTAATTTGCCCGAGATGAATGCAGCGGAGATGCTTATCTTTTTTTTTTTTTCTTTGATTTTAAGAGAAATGTAGTTGGGTTTTGCAGAATTGAGCATTTTGTTTAAAAATGAAACAAAAATGTAACGAGTTGCAGCAGAACTGTTTTTGTTTTGGTGCTGAAATATTTCCTATAAGAGGATATTAGATGAATCCTGTTTGGATTAGGATGGAGTTGAGGATCATTTACAACCTATTCGTGGATTTGCAGCAGCTCTGGTTCTATAGAAACAAGGCAGAGAGGTGAAAACTATTTGAGATTGATTGGAAAAACTAGAGATCCTTGTGGCCTGTGGGTCAGGTACCCTGTACCTGAGTTTTACAGGAACATTTCGGTATTGCATTGTAGGTTTGTGAGCATTATAAAGCTACTTAATTTTATTAACACAAAAGACAGTGGAATGCACTTAGTGTGAGCAGTTATTTCTGTTCTGCTCTTTGTCTCTGCAGCCAATTGTGTTTATTGAGTTATGAGTTATGAAAATCTTTGTTTTTTAAACCAAAGACCTTAAAATGAATGTGGAAGAGTAGGGGGATCCTTGCAGGATCAGAACCCTAAAAGACAACACTGAAGTCTCTCCAGTTAGGACCAGGTTAGATTTGCTCTTTGTACCAAATAGTTTTAATTAAATAATGTTGGTGAAATCTGTGAAGTGTAAGGAGAAGGGTTGTGATGAACATCACAGTATTGGTATTTGATGTAATCCACTCTGGGCTCACATAATTTAAAACACGCCTATATTGTGTATTAGTAGGACTTCCATTGTGTCCAATGCAATGCTATTTGATGATGGAAAGCAGGTATACTGGCCGTGTGCAATAAAATCTCTAACACGGTAGCGGAGCCTCACTAGAGATGTAATTGTTTGTGCTCGGCATATATTATTTATACTAAACTTAAGTGTAACAGTGTGTACATAACATTCACTTGTGCTCCCAGTATGTTTATTCTGTCTATAAAGCAGCACCCTTTTATTATTCCATTTGATTTGGGTTTGTTCAGACAGAATCACTCTTAAAGAGAGTGGTGTTCTTAACTCGTTCCTCAGGGATCAATTGCACTGTATAACTTCAACCTCTTCCCAAAGCAAGAAATTCACGTTTCACTTCTTACTGTGGCATTTAAAAAAGCCAACAAATCAAATCTAGCTCTCAGAAATGAAAAACCCTTTATGCTTTAGTAGCCCAAGCTGGTGTTATTTACAAAAATACTGGAAAAATTAAACAGGAAAAAACAAACCTTTATAATGAGAAATATTTCATACAGTGCTCAAAATCAAGGCAGCAAATTTGGTGTTGTCTCTTCCCCAAACCTAGGCGCTCTCTTAAAGTGCCTTCTTGTTTCATTCTGATACATCTCTTCAGCAAAATAATTAACGTTTTACAAACCAGCGATGGTAAAGTTGTTCACATTATTTTAAGGGCAATAAATCCACATGCACGTAGTTTTGTATTATAGAGATCATTTAAGTGAGTGTAATTTTAACATTTTGATGACAGTTTTAGGATCCTACCGAGCAGTGATAAAGCTAGCAGTTACACTGTGTGATAATTCTGCCTTTCATTATAATGCAGAGTTTCTCCATACTAAATCAGGCCAAGATGCAAGAAGCTATTACCCCTGGGCAAAATTCATTCATTATGCATGTACATTATTTCTGAAATTATTGATAATACTTTTTGCAATAGTTATTTTTCGTGCATTAACTTTTGCTGCTACATTCTTATTAAGGATACCTCTATTAGTCTTTGGTATTTCCTGAATAATAAATGCAATCTTAGAGCCTCTAATAGTTTCTTTAAGTTGAAAGCTGTCGTCAGTTATAGTGCTTTAAGTCCGCAGTGTAATTATGAAGTGGCATATTAAGCTGTGTTTAAGGAAAACATTAGAAAAAGAGGGTAATAAAGACCTGTGCATCGCTTCACTGGGGTTCTAAGATGTGGACTCAGAAATGCTTGCTTTCCTGAAGCATTACAGTTCACAGTTACAGTTAGAGTAAACTTGGTGCCAGGATTGTCGTTGTCTTTCATACAAAATGTAAACCTGTGAGCTGCTCAAAAGAGAGAGTAAGCAGGTGAAGCCCTCATCGGGTGGGAATTTCAGCAGGAAGCAAGTTGGGCTTTACTGACAGAGATTTGCATTTGAGACATAGGGTTTGCTGTGGAACTTCTGAGGACATGTGAAAAGAAGCAGCAATTCCTGAATGATGTATTTCCTCATCTGTGCTTCAACAGCTTTTCTCCTGGGACTGTTATGGGCACTGAAGTGTCTACATGCCTTCTATAGCTGGTACAGACAATTCAGAGAACACTTGTCCTGTAGAATGGAGAGATGAGGCATGTCATCTGTGTATATGGAGGCAATCTAAGGCAACCAAGTTCCCTGCTAGGGAGCTAGCTGATGGAATTCACCAAGTCTCTTTCCTTGGCCTGCTTCCATGCCTTCTAGTCAGAGTATGATAGGAATGAGGTGAAGACAGGAAAACCATCACAGTGGCAAGAGGTGACTTTTCCCCCCCTCCCCCCCCCCCCCTTTTGGCTGCATGGCTTTAATCCTACGCATTTGAGAAGAATAAAAAAATATGAGTGGAAGGCAAAGCCATCCTTCAGCAAGTCCCCGTGCTTCTTACATCTTCCATTTCTAATGAGCCAGCAAACAGCTGTTGTAAGAGCAGGCCAAAACAGCTTTACATCAGCTGACCAAGTACAACTAGTGAAAGGTCTAGTATTCATTAGACATTTTGTTATCTTCTGACACCGAGTAGCACTTTTTTTGGGGAATAACTTCAGAGACTTGGATTTTCATGGTTCACTAACTGCCATAAATAAATCTGAATAAATCCAAACTTCAGTGACAGAGACCGAATCAAACCCGCTGGTTTTTATTCTGGTAATATCCTGGCATTAAAAGGCATAGCGTGTTGGGCTGTGCTGTTTAACAGCAAGGTGAAAAATGGTACAGATGACTGCAGTAGTAAGTAAAAAATGCTAGAACTCTTTGCTAGCTTTCCTTAAGGAGGTAGTTTGAAGTTGCACGCTCAGACTTTTTCTTCACATGACTAATCCACTCTCTTGTGACCTATCTTTAGTTTGATATTGAATCAGGAACAGGAACTATAGCTTCAACTGACCCCAAACATTTAGTTACATTAATCACAGGGTGTTTCTGGACTCTGAGTGTACTGAATGAAAGACACTTGCCTTTGCGAGACATTGATCAAACAGTCTACAGGTATCAGTACATCGAGGCGCATTAATCATCTGCTGCATTATCAGTTCCACCAGGAGAATATGTAAATGTGATTCCTGTCAGTGATAAGGGAAATCAGAATTTATTTTTAAAAGTGGTCCATCTGGAGCTATTGATATAATCTTACCGAAGACAATAGGTTGTAAAGATACATTTTAGCAGTGGTGCCAACGAACATAAAGAACGAGCAAATTAAAACCATAAAAAAAAACCAAAAAGAAGGTAAAAAAGAATAAGGTGGAGCTCTACTTCACTCACTTGCAGGGATTGCTCTTCTGCATCAACATAGAGATTTTTTTTTCTGCTTAATAAAATCATGCAGTTTTATGAAGGCTCTCATACTTGTTCTGTAACCACAAAAACTAAGAGTGATGCTATTCTACTCTCTTGCTTTATTGCTCTTACCCCAGAATATGCCTGTGCTATATTTGCCTTGTAGCCAAGGGTATGATGCTCATACTGCAAAGCTGGGACAGTGGCTCACCTTCACCCTTTATTAATGGGGCTGCATAGCCCTTCTTGTATCATTAATTTACTCCGTTTCTTGGGGGGGAGGGGGAGGGGGAGATGTGTTCCTGTTATTTTTTCTTTCTTAGTTAGTTAGTTTGTTATTACCTGGACCAGATCAGCACTGTGATATATGTCCTGTCAGCATGAGTGTGTGAGAAGTTCATTCTCCTCTTATGAAGGCATGTTTCCTGGCAGGAATCTTTCTTGAGGTCTTTCCTGAGAGTATGAGAAGTGGAGCAGGGAGTATGATAGAGAGTGAATGTATAAAATGGCCACCTCATTTTTACTTCACATCCCTTTGCTGTTCTTCCCTATGTTCCCAGCACCTTTGGGCTACAAAAGCGTAATGAGGAAGCACTGAGAAAGATGAGTGCTTGTCTTTAAGAGACGTGAATCTTGCTAGCTTTTGGTCACTGAAAATTGGAATCAGTGTGTTGCAATCAGTACACAAAGACCAAGGACAGAATTTGCTTTGTGTCTGTTACGTTGGCTCTGTTCAAGTCAGGAGGAAACTCCCTGCAGTAAAGGATCAAGAAAGATTTTAGGATTTCTAAGTATTTTGAGGGGCATGTGGACTAAATTCTGAATTTTTTGAAGGAACAGGGTTAGAAAGTTTTTTTGAGGGATTGAGGTTATAAAGCTGTATAATTAATGCCTTCCCACGTTGTAGCTGAAAAAAGTTGCATGGGATTTGTGTTTTCTCTCCTTGCAGGAGAGCTTTGGCTCTGTCCTTTGGACAGCATTATGGTTCTCATTTAAACAAGCAAGAGTTTGGAAAACTCAAATGTAATTGTAATGTGTGTATATAAGCAAAGACATGATTAACTGCATATGCACGATGCTACTTGGGATGCTAGCAAGGAAAACAATGTACAACTTCTGTGTGTGGGAAAAAACCCTCTTTGAATCTCCTTCCTTTTGCAAGTTTAATATTGTTTGTCATCATGTTGAAACCATGTGCCCTTCATAATTATATTTACAAATACTTGCACTTTTTCAAGGCTGAAGGATTATGTCTGCACATTTCAATAATTAGTCATACAGCCTATTGGAAGTGTTTTGTGGGTTCTCTTCATTGTATCTCGCTGTTGAGCAATACCATTGTGTTGCTGTGAAGTGAAAGTGCTTGTTGAAACACAAGATTTTTGTAGAAAGGGCTCCGGTTTTTACTGACTACAGTAAGGATAGGGAGGTTGCACCTGCAGGATAATGCTTGTTAATGGCATTTTGTTAATAAACCTTTGGAGATGTTAGTTTTGAGGGAGGAAAATAGGTATAAGTTATTTCTGTTTTGCATATCACCCTGTATTTCTTAAAGGCCTTTCAGGAAAAGGCTGGCTGCTGGTAGTGAGGTGCTGTTTGGGTATGGAATCATGTGGGCTCTGAACGGAAACTGGTGCCTTTCTCAGGGAAGCAGTGAGGTACATCTCTCTTCCCTCCGAACCTCTCATCGTTTTGCTCTTTCTTTCTCTTGCTTTCTTTCGTCTGGATCTTAGTGAAAGGATCACACTGGAGTGTCTGTAATGAAACACGACTTGTTCTGCCAGCGGTCATTTCTCTAAGGTGGAATGAAGTAACTGATAAAAATAGCTGATTATAGAAGCAAGTTCAGGCCGCAGCAGTAAAGGGAGGCCCAACTTTTCCATTACAAGCCTCATTATTGAGGGGTTTATAGCTCAGTTATTAAAAAGAAGGTGCAGTGAGATTTGGCAATTGTTATTACAGTTGAGAGAATATTTTTTTGAGTGCAGTATTTTAAATTTGGATTTATTTTCCTATATTCTACTTGATTCTCATGGGCCACGGCATAGGAACAGCAACAGTAAAAAGTATGGGCTCATACAGGTGCTGGAGGCAGACAGCAAGGGTGGACAAATAGTTTGAAATGGAGCAGAATAAAAATCGCTGCCCTGATCTTGAAAGATGGGCAGGTGGCTGATACCCCATAATACGTCCTTGCTGTCTTGGCCTTTGTGGCCCTGCAGTGGCCCTGATGCTGCAGGCTGAGCCCCAGCAATAGGGCTCCGACATCCATGGAGGTGTTGGACATTCTCCTGGGTGAAGGTGAGGCTGCTTCTGAGACCGTTTCTTCCATCTGTGTTTCCTTTTAAGAAGATGTAACAACTGGTATCTTACTGGTAACACTGATTGTAGCGCTGTAGAATCAGGCTATGCCAAGAAGGAACTTTCAGAATAGAAAGTTGTCTGATGTTGGACTCAGACTGCAGCAATTTCTGTGTCCACAGGGCTTTGGCCTATGTGCTCTCCTCTTACAATGGTTGAGTCTTCACTAGAGGTAAATACGTGTTGCTGTGCATTAGGCTCCTCTTCCAGTGCATTAGGGTGTTGGAAATCTCGTTCAGGGATAGTAGAATGGTGTGCAGTACTGGGGTTGTATTCAGAGATCCAGAGAATAGAAATTGAATTCAGGAGATTAAATGGACATCATTAGACAAAGAACTTTATTAGCATTACACTGAAGGCAATGAGATTAACAAAAGATGGAAAGCAAAGGCATTTTGTGTTGTACATTGGATAAGGATATGATGGCATACAGATCTATAATTTTAATAGTTTTATTAACGTTTTGAAACAGTGACAAACAGTGATCCCAAAGGTTCACTGCAGCAGGTCTAACTTCCGCATTTCAGTAAGCTTCATTTTTTCCTTTCCTTTCTCTTTTTCCTTTTGAATAAAACTTGTGCTTAGCTTTAAGAATCTGAGCAGCCTCACTGATTGCAATGGAACTACTTATGTGCTTACAGATAAGCAAGTAGGGAAAGGTATGCAAGAATTGCCTGCTTTTTCATATGCATAAAAGCCTTCAAATAGTAGGTAAGCAGTTTACATTGTTAGCAATGTCAGCATCCTATCAGATCTGAGCATGCTGCCTGTTTTTTTGGTTTTTTTTTAGCAATAGTGGAATGTTTCACATCTCAGTAATTTTCGGGATGATATTTTTATCATTATATTATTTGTTGATTCCTTGAGTTCTGGGAATATTTTAAAATCCTTCAGACATTTCCAAATTGAGGATCTTTCAGTCTACTTGTTCCTTTGCATGTATGTTTCGCTTTGTTTTCCTTTTGTGCTGTGGTTATTTTTAAAATTTTATTTACTCTTCCAGATATTTTTTTCAGGGAAAGTTGGCTTTTAAACTACAGATGGATATTTAAAAGCCTCTGTTTCCTATGCCAGAATCGTTCAGGTTTGAGATGAGCAAATATTAGAGAAGCGTTGTTTACCTGAAAATTTCAAAGATGTCCCAGAGGCAGCCAGCTGGAAATATTAAAGAAGGAAGGCTACGATATCTATGGGGAGTGCTGTGGTGGCTCTCCATCAGGATCACTGTAAGAGACATTGTTTATAAATGGATTATGAGCTTCAATCGTTTTATTAGGATTTTTATTTGATAGGTGTGTTATAATTGACCCACACTTACTGCAGTTGCTAAGCAAGTCTGTCCCCCCGCTTATCTGAGAGCGTATTCACAGCATGATTGGTAACTGTGTAATTGAGGAATGCGAGCTCACCTTGAATGATAAGTTTGTCTTTTCTTCTAAATAATAAAATACTTCCAGGAATATGACTGCAGATAGGAAATTCCAGCTCTGATTTTCCAAAGCCCCCTTTGTTGGCTGTTGTAGACCTGGGGTCTTGACTGCTTCTCTGTCTGGCTGCCCTGTTGGAAGGGGAAATGCCTGCAGACACGGTGTGAGAGCAGATTGCTGATGAGCTGCCTTGTGCCCTTTACGTTTTAGCTTTCTATGGATTTGACTGGCCTGAACTGGACAGAATGCACTCACTTTCATGTGTGCAGAAAAGATGGCTATGTGCAAAATCCCCATTAGACTCCAATCAGAAAGCTTTTTGAGAAGGAGGATGTTGTTATTTCACCAGGCCTGAAAATGAACTGTTTGCCCGTGAGCATGTGGCCTTGTGTGCATAGTGACTGTGCCTTGCCTGCTCACTGCTTGCCTTGCAAAAGAGTCTGACAAATTGTGTGTTTTTAGCGTGCTACCATGTTAAACTATTGCTTTGCAAACACATCCCTTGGGCTGCAGCCTGGAGCCTCGAGTCAGAAGACATCTCCTTTGTTGAATATGTGCAGAATAAATGCTATCGCCGTGTGAAAGCACCATCTCACGGGGGGGAAGGGGAGGAGGGAGGGTGCAGAAGGAGGATGTTGATTATGACTGACGTGCGCCTTAATATCTGATGTGGCTTTCACACTTGGAAATATTCAGGACTCCATATGTTCCAAAAACCCCACTGAACAGCGCGTATAACGTTGCCTTTATCATTCTTTAATCTCAGTTTAATTGCTGTGGTCAAATTACCCCACACTTAATAACACACAGCTTGGTATATTATTTAATATGGTTGACACATACTTTGTTTTAAATGTCAGTGCTGGTAAAGCCCTGGAGTTGGCAATGCTGCACATGATAGATGGCAGAGGAGATGGATCATCTGTTCTTTGTCTGTGCTGTTGGTATGTTGGCTGCAACTTTTTCAACTGTGACACTAGACTCATGCCAAACTGAAGGCTACTGAACGGGTAACATTATCCCTTGTATCTGATGTTTGTAGCTGATCATTCTCGATTTCTCTGGCTGTTTTTACAGGAATGTGTAATATTATATCACCCGAGTCGAAGCGGCGAACTAGTGTTGTTTCAATTGGGTTGATTTAATTATTTCAGCACCCAGTGGCACCTTTGTTATTAAAGGATTTTCACAAAGCAGTACGTAGTCTAATTATGAATTTACACTAGAGACCGTAACAGCATCTGCTGGGTAAATAATATACATTTGTAAAATGGACTAGCTACTAATTTACACAGTCGACCACTGAGACACAGAAAAGCTGTTGCATTCTGTCATGTCAGCTCTCAAACACTTTCCAAGCATTGCCACCTCTCTTTACAACTGTTAACAAAACAGGGAAAATTGTGTAACTATGGATCCCTTTAAAAAAAAAAAAAAAAATTTGGAGTTTGTGAATTCAGCTGCAATTTCAGCCAAAGCTGCCTTCCTGCTCCCAGCTGGATTGCAAAGCATGGGAAGTGGTAAATCACCTATATTATATTCCAGGGTCTGCATTTGCACAATCACAGGCGTACAGGTTGTAGAGGAGGTGTACGTTTTCATGGTGGATTGCTGGCTCTGTTGCTGTTGGTGCAAATCCTTCCTGAAGCCAGAGCAAGCCAGTCTCCAGAGGCTTTCTTGCACAGGAGAGCTGAGGGAAGGAGACTGGTGCCTTTGTAACTCTGTGTCACGTCCCTACAGCTGTGTTCGGATTGAAGCCAGGACATGTTTATCTGAATAATCTTTGCCTACAATCTTGGTCCCTTGCAGCTATGAAAGGTTGGTGCCAGTCACAGCAGGTCAGGGGCTGTACTAACACGTTCTGGAAGGGCTGGTTGGTCACAGATTTGCAGATGCAAGCAGGGTTTACTCATTGGGAACGCTTTGGCCTTATTTTGGCATCTGGGCGTCGATACAGAGGCACAAATTATCTGCTTCTGAAATCAGCTATAATAGATTAATGCAGCTTCTGGGTAACAAGATGATGACAGCTGGGAAGGAAATCGCTGGTGTAAGGTAAAATTTTTGCCAAATCAGTGAGGCTGACATTCTTAGCCTGGAACCCATTAGTGATTACTGAGAATAAGATTTAAGATTTCTCAAACCCTCAACTACATGGAGCTTTGCAAAGTGGAAAGAAGAGGTTTAGCTATGGCTTAGTGCTAAGAAGAGAAGAGCTCAACATTAGGATATGCCTTCAGTATCTTAACTACCCATGGAGACGGGGTTAGCTACCAAAGCAAAACCAAACCAAAATGAAAAAGATTTAGGACAAATAAATGTAAGAGGTCACGTACTGGTTGATTGTATCTCTTCCTGTGTTTCTGGCACAGCAGAGATGAGCGTGCAAGGAGCACATAATGGTTTCATTGCCATCTGTGCAGTGAGATGCCCATCAGCTTGAAGTCTTATCTTTTTGCAGGCAGGAAACCAGACAAGCTCTCCCATAGCAAATCCCCTGTATTTCCTCACAGCTGTCTCACCTATGTAAGCCACAGAGCCCTTTCCAGCAACGCTGAGAAAAGATTTATGGCCATGGAGCAGGAGAAGGTCTCCTCTCCTTCGGTCTGAATTGTACATCAGCAGGCTATGACCGAGAAAGGGAATTTGGACCGGCTTTCCCAAGCGCTCTATTTTCCATTTAAGCATTGTGCTCAGAAAATGATCCCATGCCTTCATAACAAAGGTTGTGTTTCACATTACAGGCACATCCACGCAGCACTGTTTATGCAGAAAAAGAAGAAAGAAAAAAAAGTAACTTTTCTCTGATTCCTTGAGCACAGAGTGGGACAAAGACTGGAGGGAAGAGTGCGAAAAGTTGGAAACAGGGACTCTGCTTCTTCAACAGAAGTGGTGATTCTGGTCAGTCGTGCCTCCTGCTTTTGTGTTTGTGCTTTATTTACTCTCAAAATAAAAGCACGTTGATGCTGAAGAAGGAAATCACCAGTGCCCCAAAAGAGAAAGATTCTGTTGAAATGTGTACTGAAGGACTGTCAACCTTTTTCTAATAAGTGCCTGACTTGTTTATAGATGAGATCCTTGTAGTAGCTGCGTAATTTAAAGCACAGGCTTGGGTCCTTTGCGGACCGGGCAGCTGGATATGTGGAGGATCCAGTGTTTGTGTGATTGAGTAGGAGACATCTGGTTAAAGGAATGAAATATTTATTGATAATATACATTGTCTTTTTTGCCTGATGTTACTTTCACATTAAAGACAGCATGGCAATTTGTAGAAGAAGCAGAAGGATGTTTTTGCTTTGTTCCAGCTCTTGATTAAGTGTATCACACCATTTCTGGTGGCTTTATAAACTAAGTGCAGCTTGAGAGAGTGAAGGACGAGTCAACCCAAAAGAAAACAAATAATTAATATTGTGCTGTAAATGGTCTGGGAGGAAGATTATCCATGAAAATTGGAACTATGAGCTGGTTGTGTGTAATGAATGGTGGTTGGGGTGGGTAAATGGAGAGATGAGAAAGGAAAAAACTGTGGTTAAGATGAAAGCTGCTTTCAATGAAGACAGGATCATAGCAAAAATGTAACAAGAGAAGTGAAATATAATTAGGAACGTGACATTAATACGGGATTTGCAGAATGTTGCCTAACAGGTGGGTGGGGTTTATTTGACTTTGTTTCAGCTGGGTATTGAATCACACTGATGCAGTCTACAATTATGTTAGACTGTGAGAAAAAAGGTAGTAGGAATGTTCAAATACATGAGCTCCCACCATCAGCATGTGTCCTCACTCCCTCTCTTATAGCTGTAATAATCACCTCCCAGTTAAGATGGTTCTTGCTCTTCCTCTGTCATTCCTTGTTTCTGCAGCTCTGCGCTGGAAAGCAGAGGGGATATTGGGTTTCCTTTCATCGCAATGGCAAGTCGAGGAAACATCTGGTTTAAACAAAATGTGCTAAAGGTTTGAAAGAAGAATTAAGGGGTTTTTTTTGGATTTTTTTTTTTTTTTTTTTGTTTATGCCTTTTAGACACTTATTTTTATTAAAATAAAATTTATGAGTATTATATGAAGGGAAGACATTTGAAAGATTGAATTGTAGTGTAATCAGAGAGGAAATCTCTGAAAGGCAGAATGTCCATCAGAGCAGCCTTCGCAAGCTGCTTTCTGGACTCCAGGATGGAGGCATCAATATTGGAACATTTGTTTCAGTTTACGAACTTTTTTTGCAATCCAGCTAAAATATCAGCACCACCTGCGATACGAACATCAGATTTATTATCAGCTTCTCAGGAATTGCAAAACAGCCTAACTCCACCCGACTGTTAATAAATCAGGTGCTGAAAGCACTTCAAATGAGAACCTTGCTGAAGAGACATGTAACTCATGAGGATCAAAGGCTCAAGTCAGCTAAACTGGCCATTTGCCCTTTTGGCATAATCACATTCTATGTTGGAAAAAAAAAAAAAGAAAAACAAACAAGAAAAAAGACGTGATGTGATATGATATTTTTATCAAACTTGGATAAATAACAAAGTGGGAGCGGACATCACAGTGTTCTATGGTTCTGTGATTGATAGTTCAGTCACTGATTCTGCAAAACTGAGTTTTTTAACATTGCAGAGTTACTGAAGCCTACAGATTTGATCCTAAGTCCTCTGAAGTAAATGAAAGAGTATTTCTACTTCAGTGGTTTAAATGTAACTGTTGGGAGCTGTCTGCTTTGCACAAGACACATCCACTCTCCATTGAGGTTGACTTGTCCCTTCACTGTGTTTCTCAGTACTCATTTGACATCACAACATACAGAAAATCAGCTGAAAGGCAGAGATCTGGTGAAGGAAATTGCCTGAGAAATGTTGCACTCCCCAGCTTCCTGGGTTGATTAATAAAATTACTTGCTCATCAACACAGATTACATGCTGGGCTTTGAGCAGGTGTGCTCTAGGGAAGGGGTGAGAGGAAAGTTCAGAAGTGGGTGGAGATGCAGGAAAGAGAGAAGAGGACACAGCTCACGAAATATCACGAATATTGATCCGTGATTGTATCTGTGATGTGTGTTGACAGCATTGGCATGGCTTGTAAGCCAAAGCTGTCAGCAACACTCACATTTTCACAAGCTCCAACTCTTCTTCTTGCCCATGAAAGGGATTTCTTTTCTTTTGTGTCAGCAAGTCTCCATTTGTGTTTGAGTTTCCTTTCTCTTTTCGTCCTCTCATTGGCAATCTGCAGTGAGAGGCAGATGATTGTTACAAACTGGGTATTTTGTCTTTTTGTGGATGACTGTTCAAGACATAATGAGAATGAGGAAGAGTTTTTGGCTGAGCATGTTGCTGTGTGACGGCCTGTAGGGCTGTGTGTGTCAGGGCAAACGTGGGCTCTGTGCTGACTGCTGGTGCAGCAGAGCACTGCAGGAGGAGTGCAGCATGAACGGGCCGGGCTGAGGCACTTCTCCCACACTTGGTAGTGAAATGTATGTGAGTCACGAGCAGCAGTGTGGGTGGAAATGGTGTTCTGGAAGCATTTCTTGAAGAAATCCACACTTTCAGGCTTGCAGCTGTGGTTCTGAGGGATAAAAGCAGCTTCTCGTGGATAGCCATGTATAGCTCTGCTGTGATGTGAGCAGAGTTGCTATGGGTCAGAACCAATGCCGAGGGAAAGCAGTCATGTCCCTGGGTAGTGATGCACATGAAGCTGGTGTGGATATGGATGACTCACCTGGCCTGTGTGAGACGGGCTGGGCTTTAGTGTGTGGACATGCACTTGGTTTTGTGTGAGAAACTGGAGAGCAAGCCAGTTTATACTGGTCTGAGGGCATTAGGAAATCTGGGGAGTGGAGTGGCTGAGAGCTATGCCGTTGCAGTTGGGCAAACAAGAGCACGTTTGCTATCCATTTTGCTTTGTTTTAGCAGGATATCTGATATTAGGAGAACATTGTCATTTAGATTCATTTGCTTCCAGCACTTGGAGAAGTCATCTCAAGCTTTGGAGTGATGTCTCCAAACAACACAGTCCTATTAGCCTTCTTTAGTAGGGATGTGCTGGTGCTGTGCCAGCCAGGAGCTTTCGCCAGCCAGGCTGTGGGGTACAAAACTGCTGCTGATTCAGCCCAGAGATTCATTTTCAGAGAGCTCTGTTTTATTACTGGCACTTGGAAAAACATTTTTCATTCCTACACTTGAAAATTAACATTGAGCAACAGGCCTGTTTTGTGTAGGATTTACTTCTCTGTTCACTGGGCTGGCAGCAGAACTGATGCTGGCAGCGGGAAGGTCAATATTTTAGTCTTTGGCCTTCTTTGGAGTATTAAATGGTACTTGAGTATAATAATTCTCAGTGTGGAATGCATTTCTTCTTAATTAGTTTTAAAGGCAGCACTCTGCAGCCTGGGCTCCCCTTCTGACAGCCTGGCAGTGCTTCCCGCAGAGGAGCTGACTGTGCTGGCTCAGGGCACACAGCCTTTCCTGACGTAGCATCGTGCACCTCACAGAGTGAGCTCCCAGCTCTGCAAAACGGCAACAGCAACCCAATCTTTCATCAAGATTAATTAATCAGCTGCTTTATAAAACTACGAGTGCTTAATGTGGGTTAACCTAGTTGAAGCTTTTTGATCAGTATGGCTAGCGGGAAATTTCAGCCTTCCAGTGCGTGTGCTGAGCGAAATTAGAAGTTCTAAAGCTGGGGTTTTCTATGGTTCAGTCTGGTCTGCGGTGTTCCTTTGATACAGAAATTTTAGGAACGTTGATAGGTAAAGTGGACATATCCACTGTGTGTAGTGATTCTGTCGACAGCCCTCGTGGTACACAGCCAGCCTAATAATCACAAGCGCTTCTTTCTGCTTAAAACCCAGAAAAGGAACTGACATCTTTTATCAGAAAGACAGACAATCTGTATCCCGTGACAATTCCAGATTATGGATCCCAAGAGGCTTTCCTTACATTCGTATTTTATCATGGAAATCACAGCTAGTGCTGTTTATTTTCTATACCTCCACGCAGTTTTCAAGGTGTTGCCAGCAGGACCTGTGCTGACACTGACATGTGTTGTTGTGACATTGCAAGATCTGATAGAAAACCCCAGGTATATAAATATCAGTGTTTCCTTGGATCTTCCTTTGCTTTCAGTGGTTCTGGAGACATTGGCTCTAGTTAATTCACATGCTTCGTATGTTTTGTAGGCTTTTTTCCTACTTCTAAGAAACAGACTTGTTCCTAGTAGACTAGTTTGGAGTATTACTCTTTTGTTGTTATACTTTTGAGCTAGGAAATTATGCCTGTGTCATTTCTAGCTATGACTACAGAACAGAAAAAAAGAAAAGGCTGGGGAAAAAAAGCACAGAGAAAATCTTGGATATTTGGTAAAATAAGTGGTTTTTGCCTGATGCAGTATTCTTGTCCCACTCATTTGGATGAGCTCACTGCCAGAGCCATACCAGCAGCTGGGAGGATGTGCAGCAGAATTGCTGAGGCTTTACAGGCTCCTCGCAGCCAAACTGTGCGGCAGCTTGCTGTCCTCTCTTTTGACATGAAAGCTAAAATGTCACTCAGGTACCTTCCCTCTAGGCTTTCCGTACCCCAGGGATCAGTAGTACATGAGAATGACCCATCCCTGGTGTACTGACATCCACAAACTCATGATTTGTCATGGTTGCAGTTCCTTGAAACTAAACTTTGAGTTTGTGAGAACAACAGGTCCTTCATGCTGATCCCCTGTGATTTGACTTGCCTTGTCTGGCAGACTGTCAACCTTCTTTAAAGTTATAATCATCTGTTTAAAGCTTGAGGCAGATTTTGCTTGAAAATATTTGTTCCTGAACTCACCTACAACTCACTGTTTTAAAAAAGCAAACAAAAAAAGATAACTGTGTATGAATATATATATGTTCACAAATATATTCATACATATAAAAATATATAATCATATTCATCTTTCCACTTCAAGAAGGCATCTCAAAGACCAGTTCAGTAGTCCTAAGTAGGTCACACAGGAGCCAGATATGCCAGGCAGTTTCTTTTTTCTTTTTTAACCAAAAAGTGTAGTTAGTTCTTATGAATGTATGATGCAGACAGGAGCTCTGCTTTCATGGTTCTGAGCCCACACAACATGGTACATCAATCCAGCGTACTGTCCCAGAAAGAAGTGTTGTTCCTCTTGCTTTTACTTGAATTCAGATGCCAAGAAGGTCTTAAGGCTTGATTCTTCATGTCATGACGCCTTGTTTAGCTTGCTCTTGCACAAAATTGTATGGTTTTTTTTGTATGCCAGACCTGAGGGCTTTGTCTTGTGTGCCTACATAGCAGGATAGGAGTCAACACAAAGATTCAAAGCTTTTTTCACTTCTTTCTTCTCTTGAGCACATACATAAACTATGCAGGTGGTTTTTGGCAATAGAATAGTAATGACGGTGGGTTGGTAGTTTCAGCTTGAGTTTTACAAGGTAGAGCAGGGGCCAAGGAGGAAACCAGGTATGAAGGTTGCCAGAAGTATCTTCCATTTATCATTCCAGCTAACAGGGACTAAATTAGTTCTGAGTGGCAGTTTTAGAAGGGAGGGGAGAAAAGCAACGTGCGTTAATATGTGCAAACGTGTACCTTGTGCTTCAGAGGTGTCTCTTAGGAGTGGCTGGTTTGGTAAGCCAAAGTATAGGCCTGTGGGAGAAGTACAGCGTGTTACTCATGCTGGAATTCTGGTCATGCAGCCGGAGTGGAAGGACTGGGAAGCTGACCCAGGTGGGAGCAGGCTCTGTAATAGTGGTGGCACAAGTGATGTAAGAACATCCCGCACAATTTTGTACAGGAGCTGGAAATAAAAAGGGGATGTTTCTATCCAAGGAGCACTCTCCTTTGTGGCCCCAGCAATGTTTCATTCCTGGACAGTGTACACCATGCTTTATTACAGAGGTTTCATACCCCCAGAATTCAGCAAGAAGAAAGGATAGCTTCATCTTTTGCTTTGTCGTTTTCACACCACTTCTGAGTGGCATAATCATCTCCTTAGACTGTCGTAAAGAATGGGCCTGTGCTGATGTAACCAGTTCAGGATGTGGCCTCTCGCATCCACACTGTGACAGTGTTTACAGTGCTGTTCTGCAAAGGGATGGAAGTAGATGGTGCATCCGGTGAATGGAAAACAACGTGCTTGAGTCATGTGTACAAGGCTGTTTGATAATACAGGGTTTCTCAGATGCGTGCTCGCATTTGCTTGTCTAACCATGGCCATTATTATTTTAGAGTAATTATAATTTACCTGTACAAATTAGGTGGGTAGGAAGGATTCAATGACATAGAAAGAGCATGCTGACCGGAATTAAATGGAAAATTCCAAGGAGGAGTTCTTAAAGCAATTGTGTAACACTTAATTGTATAATATAAAGTGTAATTTCCCAAAAGACACTGTATTAGCCTTCTGGTGGTTAGCTATTACATTTGGTCCTTTTAAAATCACTTTGAGCTACTTAAATACAGATTTAAAAAGGGATCTAACTTTTTCCCCTACTAATAATCCAAGTGCTTTTCTCATAGCTTATTCATCTTCAAAGTTCTTCACCAACATTAGCTAATTATTCTTTTTTCTAATTAGCAGAAATTGACTGTGGTCAAAAGGGCCATTCAGTCAATTAGCACAGTTCTACCTTCAAATCTCCAAGCTTCTGACCCAGAGCTTTCAAGTGGCTGATGAAGATATCATAAAGCGGTTGTGCTGAGCCCATATTAAAGGCAGCCAACTGGAGAGAAAGAAAGAAAAAAACAAAACCAAACATGTAAAGGAAGTGTATCAAATTTTCTCATTTGCAGCTTTCCCCAGAGGCGCCAGCATGGAGAATGCAGGGTGGGATGCAGGGGTCCCGCTGCCCTGCGCGCAGCTGCATGAAACACGGTGCAGGTGGGGTTACCCAAGCCTTGTCTGAAGGCATGGAGGCATGTGGGGCTTGTGGTGGCCACCTGTTCAGGGGCTGCTTTTGTTCCTGCGTGCTTTTTCACACTGGATGTGGCCGGGGTCACGCGGGTGTTATTCGAGCGGTGGCAGCATCCCGCTCTGCAGAATCCTTGCTCTGGGTCAGGTCTGTATATTTTTTCCATCGTTGAGCATACGATGCAAGCTAAGGCAATAGACAAGGAAGTTGGATTTAGGAAGTGATTTGTTTGGTTTAACTGACGTTTATGTATAAAGTGTCTTTAAAAAGTGTTTCTTCTGAGCCTCAGGGTAGCCCTGCTACTTGCCAGGAGTCACACTGCTCAATTTTGAGGAATCTATATGCACCCATAGCTCAGTAACTGTAAGGTAGCAGGACAATGTATGGAAATGCAAGCATGTTCACGTGCACTGTGTGCTCTGCATTGCTCGACTCCCTTCTAAGAAGGCTGCTAAGTGACTAATGCTCGTCAGGCAGCAGCTCTGCTTGGCTACTCGAGAACAGCTGTGTATGAGAGACTTGTTTGTTTTAGAGACTGTGAATGTTTTAACCCTGAACAACAGTGGGTGCTCCAGGAGATTAATATCTGCATTACATGGACTTGCTGAGAATAAATTAACTCTTGATGACACGATTACTGTCTTAGCAGCGTTCACTGCATACAATTGCATCGTGTCTAAGATATTAATGTGTTTTTGTGAAGAATTTAGGAAACAATTTATTTATATGACTGTGCTTCATTCCATATCACACCAGGACATCAATTAGCTACTATCGCCTATAAAAGAAATGTAAATTATGTGTCTTCTTGGTTACGAGGATAATACTGGGCCAATAATTCACAAAGAATAATTCATTCCATGAATTGTGCCTCATTCTGTGCTCAGGAATTGTTCACAAATGGATACAAATTTCTCAAGTTTTCATTTTTCAAATGATTTTAATGGATTCTTTTTGGTTGCACTTTTGCCATAGAGGATTTGTATATTCAGGACTTAAGGTTTTGAGCAATTTTGGCTGGACACACAACATAATGCATTTATTTCTTGGCTGAATCAGTGCAATTTGTGGAATCAGTTGTGTTGTGAATACTTGGAGACCTAATGTAAATATCCTTTACCATTTTTTGTGAAATACGGTGTTGGGAGAAAAAAACCCCACCTTTTGCCACTGTCCAGAAAGATGAAATGAAGTGAACTTTCAGAATGATACTGCATGTGTGTTGAATTATGGATGGAAGGCTAGAATCTGGATTTTCTTTGTTTTACAGAAAGTGTGAGGGACAATTTGCGTGTGTTTCTTTGCGTGCGCTTGATTCTCAAAGATATTTAAGTTTCTCCTCTGAACAGCCTATCGAGAATCTGAAATCCATCCATCTTCTTCTCTCCTATCACTGGGTGTGCCTTTCCCATGCTAATACATTAGGAAACTTTAGTTGCACTATAAAGCATAGAAAATTCAGTGCTTTGCTGTGATCTTTTCTCCTTTCAATTGTTTCATCTGTGTGACCAATACGAACCAAAGGGAAAATGTAAAAATGTTAGGGACATTTATTTGTAAGAAAGTTAAGCAACTTTTCCTCTGCCCTTTTTGCATTCTTCCAGACCTTCTAAAAAGAGACCGTAACATGACAGAGATGGCCTCCTTAATTACGTTTTGTTGTCAGAGGAAGCGTGCTTTAAAAGAGCAGTAACTCAACACTCCTATAGTTGAGGATCTCAATAATCTCAACCAGGTCCACAACATTTGGAAAACCCCAAACCTTCTGTCAACTGATTGAAGCGAATTTTACGCATGCAAGAAATACAGTCATCTGGCACAAGGTTCTGTGTTACGGGGCTCGGGCAAAAGGATCCAGTTTCAGTTTGCCAGAGTTTCATGAGCAGTTGGATACGATTTCACAATGGCAGTGGCTTATCAAAAAAACAAGAGCTGAAGAGCAATATGCTGTTGCCGTGCTTGTTTTCATAGTGTTTATCTCCATAATAAATGTAAATCAGGTCCTGAATATTGCTGGTCTAGAAATTTTAGTAACAGCTGATGATTAAAAAAAAACCAAACACACAAACAGATATCAGTGGGACTTGGATTGGATAACACTTTCTCTCCTTTCCCAGCCTTTTTTGGTTGGCCAGCTGGACCTGGTTGCTTTGTTTCTATCACATCTGCTGGTAGCTTTGTACAAGACAAGGGAGAAAATTGCTCCTGCGTGCCTCCATTTTATGTTTGTATAAATTCTGTCATGGTTTTAGCAGCGATTGCCAGCAAGAATATTCAGACTTACAGTGGACTGCTGTGGTGATATAGGACATATGGACTTAAAGCCCACTGAACGTGGGCAAAGGTTAATGCATTGAATTTGACAGGAGGACACAGTGGGTAGGAAATCCTAAACAAGGGCACATGTGTTTACCTGAAATTGAAAAGGCTGTCTGTACATGTTCTAGGGCTCCTATAGTATGCTTCTTAGTTAGGTCAGTGAACTTGCTGGCCTTCCCTTGCAAGATGAATTGCCTTCTCTCAGGACTGTCTGGGGAGCAGGAGAGGATGTTGTGGCATTTGTTAAAAAAAAGAAGGAAAAAAAAAAAATAGCCCAGATCTGACTGCCTTCCTTATCACAGCTTGTGTCCCAGCTTCTTCCCTTCCTGTAGAAGGATCATTCCTACAGTCTGTACCAAATTTAAGATGCTAGGAGCAAATCTCTCTGGTTCCTACTCAGGATGTAATAGCAGCTGAAAATGAAGTCAGTCCCAGAGCAGTCTTTGTGGTTCGGAGACGGCTGAACTCCATACACTTTGCAGAAGGCTTGGAGAGCTTGTATAAATATCGGTGTAGTTCAGATGAACAAGGCTCGCACTTCAGGCATCTGCTATTGATTGTCATTGGCATGATTCTAGATGTTCCCTGTGGCCTAAAGCATAGCACTCAGTTGGCATGGTATGTGCATCTGAAAAGTGCCTTCCAAATGAAGCAGGCTGGGTGTCACACCATGACCTTCGGGTACTGAGTCTGGGGGGCTGTGCCAGGGTGATGATAGGCATGGTGAGCTACGTGAGACTTACAGCAGTGCAAGCCGAGAACTGGCCGGGAGATGTATCTTAGAGTTCAGCAGCTCTGTGAGATACCTTGTTGTAAAGAAACTAACAGTGTTACAGAAGGTGAACTGTTCTGTATCCTAAACCTGGAGAATCATGTAAGGGCTTCTCTCTCACCAATTTTTGCCTGGCACATCTAGCTGGGGGCTCTCACAGTTATCTGCCTTCTTGAAAATCAGTAAAAAGGAAGAAATAACGTTTGCTTTTCCTCTGCCTTCAGTTCTTGTTAGTGTGGCTGTACTTGGTGCCTACCCTTCTCTGGGGATAAGGACAAGAAGAGTTGTGTGAGGTGTTGTTGCTCCCCTCCTATCTCTGGCTGGATCTGCATGACCTGTCTAAAACCAGATTCCAAATCTGAGAGGATGTATCCAAAAGGAAAGATGACAAGAGACTTTTAGAGGTATTTCTGCAGGAAAAAATACATTGGGAATGTTAATAGATTTGGCCATAGTGCTGGGCAGACATGCTAGATAGGGTGAAGTGTGACTATTGTTCCCACAGGGATTCCATTATTGCTCAGGGTGGGAAGACAGAGAGGTTGTTGGTGTCACTTTCTGGTCAGTTGACAGCTGGCCTAAAAAAAGAGCAAAATGAATCAAAAGGAAAAAGAGGAAAAAAAGGAGCACAGATGCATTGAGATAAGGAAAGAAGCTCTTGTGCTAACATCCTCCACGCCTGGGAGAGTGAAACGGGTGGTTGTGACAGTAGTGTACACAACCTTCGGAAAGGAAAATGGCTTGGAGCAAGCAGTTGAGCTGGCCATGCTGCACGTGGGAGCATTTCTGATTAATTCAACATCTTACATTAGCCTGAGGATTGCTTTGTGCCCAATAAAATGCTGCCCTGTTGAGCAGTAGGTTATCAGGACAGGTCACTCAGGCTGTGATGAACCATTAACTCTTGCTGTGTCACAGCAAGGGAGCCTCTGGCCAGATCTGTTTTTTCTTTGTGAGATGTGGACCCTAGATAGACATGCAAGCATTTCCTCACCGCACGCTGCTCCATCCAGAAATATTTGCTTAGAGCCTGTGGTCCCAGTGCTGACTCTGTGGGACCACTCTGACTCAGTTAAATCTGTGGTAGGAGAAGTAGCTGACTGCCCAGGCTCTGCTTCAAGCCAGGTTACTCAGGCTGAATGATGTGGTCTTGCCTATCACTCCAAGATGCTGTTTCATCAATGTAAGACTCTTTTTACTGTCTGCTCCATGTTTCTGCCAGTGCATTCTCTTTCTATCCTGTATCCCAAGTGCAGATTTTTACTGATAGCACACAGGAAGATGTTCCCTTTACAATCTCCAAACTCTTCTGTACAGAAATATCTGAGATTCTGTTCAGAGGATTCAACTCCCGTGTAACTCACAAACATTACATCACTGTATTTTCCACTTGAGAAAGTTGATTAGAGGAGGGATTTAATCAGATGATCCCCATTCATTTGCATAACTTTCTGTTTGCAGATGCTTGGATTTCAGTAGTATGGAGAAGTATTTGGGAAGAATGTTGTACTTACGATTGCAAGTACTCACTTTAGTCCTTTCTACATTAGATACTGGAGGGAACAGAAGGTAGAATGAATAGGCAAGTACAATTTTGACACCTGACCGGTTGGGTAAGGGAGTCAAATTCTCAGAGCAATAAATAGCTCCTTCCTGATCATGATGTGCTAGCAATACAATAACAAGGGAATGGCCTGACTTAATGATATATATTAAAGCAGATTATAGATATTGAGGACGCATTTAGTGAAGCATCAATTGTCTGCATCTGTCACCACAACATTCTGGCAAGTGTTGAGAAATATGGAAAGTGTGAAGTAGGAGGAGAAAAACTCCTGCATTTGTTGATTGCTTGTTGACAGCAACTGGTTGAGACATTTACAAAATGCTTTAAAAGTTTTTAATTGTTTATACATGACCTATAAAACTTACTCTGATCATGCTTCTGGCTGCCATAGCAGGGAAAAATGTTACAGGGGAACACATATACAGTGTTTGCGTGCATATGAAGGCAGTCGAGCCTCCTAGTACAAAAGCTTTGCCTTGAAATAGTTTATGTTACTGGTACAGTGATCTTTACAAAGGAAATGGAGATTGACTTTTGATGATGGCAGGAGAAGAACAGTCTCAGATCAAGGCTGGTGTGATGAGCTGGAAACATGCTGCACCCTCTGGGATGCTCCTGGTAGTTTGGTGCAGCAGCACTCAGGGTGCTCTCCTGTGCAAAGATTTGGATGCTGTCTGCAATTCACATCTGGTCCCAGCTTTGCTAAAGTTTGTGGAAAGCAGCCAATCAACCATGAATCAGATGCTTTAATGACTATTTATTTGTCTAACGTTTTATACTGCAATTAAGCTGCCATTTAAAAAAAAGAAAATCTCAAATTGCCATCAGTCCTTCCAACAGGAGTGTGCTACAATGTAATGTGAATTGGGCCCAGAGTGTGGGAGCCTGCCAGCGCGCGTTCTCATTTTTACTTGCGTATTCCTGGAGGGAGGACAGAGGGAGGACAGGTGCTCTCAGTGCTGTGGTCTTTACTGCTGCTTAGGTGAAGTTCTCAGCAGTTTCACTTGTCCCATGTCTTTGTCACTTTCTTGTAAATCAGAAGTTGTTGGCCTGTTTTGTTGTTGGCCTGTTGAGAGCTGAAACAAGCACAAACAAGAGCTTCTCTACTCCTTTGCAAACTGTATTTCAGTCCTGAGAAGGTGGCAGTTGTGTCATGATTTATGGCACCTATTTGGTGTTTTTAATTGGGAATTTACACGACAATTTGTGGCTACATGATTATGTTAAGATTATCTTATAAAAGATCTGGGACAGTTGTTTGTGAAACCCTGGGGGCACATACCAACCTCCTTAGCTATCTAACCAACTGTTTTGCTCCTCAGTTAAAAGAGTGGGGCCTTCAGAAGTGGTTTGATCTTCCTCGGAAAGGTTAAAGGTCAAATGACTCATAAATGAAGAAAGAGTGATTTAATCCAAGGAACCTGTGCTGTTATTGTAAAACAATATTCACCAGCGATGGTACGCTGCTGTATAAATGACAAACTGTGCGGTGATGGAAGTTGTTATTACATCACTGAAAACCTCACCTGCACTACATTTATGACTCCATAAACACAGGTTTATTTAACAGCTGTGGGAACACCTATGGTCATTTTGTGTTAAAGGTCAGGAGTCCTAAATTTCAGCTTGCATGTTAGTTTCCATGGGTGAGGTTCGTAAAATATAATGACTAACATTAAGTGACCAGAACATAACCAAACAGCAATGGGGGCAATGCATGCTAATGCAACC
This sequence comes from Lagopus muta, assembly GCF_023343835.1. Classification (NCBI taxonomy): domain Eukaryota; kingdom Metazoa; phylum Chordata; class Aves; order Galliformes; family Phasianidae; genus Lagopus; species Lagopus muta. Next base: position 15,327,998 of record NC_064444.1, read on the forward strand.
ACCTATACTCTGCTGCATTTCCTGGAGCATCTGGGATGTTGGTTGGTTGCTCTGAATGTTGCTCTGAAAAAACGATTTATACCATTTAGTCATAACTCCATCTCCCTTGCAATGGCAGTATGTGACTGTACCAACTCCTGAGTCAGATTCCAGCAGGGCTTTACCTCCTGGGGCATTTTTGAAGGGGGACAGTCAGATGCAGCATATTTCAGAATGTGAATTAAAGGTAGCTGTACATACAGCAGCTGCTCCTTGGGTCCTCTGCCAAATGAGATGATTAAAAAATACTAATATTTATTCTTGAAGTTGCCATGTTAAACATAGGCCAACTGGCTAACTGAGCAGTGAGCTGTGTGTTGCCAAGTGCACAAAGAAAAACTAAAGAAGAAACAGTGCTTATTCATGTATGTGCACTCCACGTGGGTGTGTGACTGCTTGGTGCTGGTGTCCTTGTGCAGGAGCTCTGCGGAACGTAAGAAGTAACTGCTGAGTAAAGAATGCTTGTTTGTACATTTTTAGCGTTTGCAAAGTTGAGCTGAACCTCGATTTGGAGATTAAATTACATGCACACTGTGGGAGGACAGGCATCTCCCTCTGGTTTGTGCAATACGGTTCTCAGCTGCTTTGCTGTGGCCTTGTCTAACTCATGCCACACATGCACACAGGGTGCTTACATTCCCCACCCATGTTATTGCTGCAGGTGCTGTACTGTTGCTCAGTGAATGGTAGCAGATTTTTAACAAATTTGCAACAGCAATCTGGACTACTGAAAGGATTATGACTAAACCAATAAATTACTATTGTCTGCTTTCATCACATGACAGATTCCCATAACTTGGTCCAGCGTGACTGAAGGTTTTATGCTGATAAAGATTACGAGGTTTACTTACCTTTTGGAAATGTTATTGTTCCATTAGATCCATAAACAATTGTTAGTCAAAGATCAAACAGAGATAATTACTGTTTTTTTGCACTTTTAGAACATAGATGAAATGATTAGAAAAATCCAAAAAGATATGAAGCAATAACAGAGCCTCTCTTAAGCAACGTCAAACATATCTTTCTTGTTCAACAGCATTTCGTATCTTCATCAATAATCTCGCCAATGGTCATATAATTAACTATGCTAATAATGCTCTGTTTAGTCTTTTTATTATTATTATTGCTGTGAACCTCCTTAACAGCAATCCACTGTAATTAGCAATTAATCTGATGATCGTGTTGCCCTGTGCAAACGTGAGATGGAGCATGTTGATGTAACCGCAGCAGCAGCAGTCTCAATGCCTTTCTGCTGGTTGCACTGCCTGTGGCCTGTGCCCCAGGCTGGTGTCCTTGTGGGGCCAGGCACTGTGAACAGAGTGGCCCATATGTCCTCCCACTGGCTCACCTATTGCTTGAAGCGCCCTCAGTGCCAATGCCATCTCATTACGTGCACCCGAAGGAGGAGAACACAAGCTCTGTTGGCTTGGCCAGCAAGCACTCCTGTGAAACAGTGTTGAGCATTTAACTGGAAGAAATTCTATTCCAGTTTGGTATTTCACATGGAAGCCATTTCTCTCTGCCTTTCTAAGCGCTGCTTTTGATTCTCTTTTCTTTAAATCCCCAAATTATCCCCATCTATTCACTCTTGTTTACTCTGGCAATCTTGTAATGCTAGTGTTTGCCAACATCCTACATCCCACTTTTTTTTTCCTTGTAGCTTGGAATAGGAAACAAATGTGATAGTATTTATTGGCAAGTGTGACGTTCTTGTGGCAGTTGTTGTGCTGAGCTCTAGCAGAGAAGGAGAGGTGAAGAGAACTGAGAAATCCCATTTGAAAGCAGTGCAATTTTTAAAAATTATCACTGGTGTTCCTTTACTATTAAAACTGCCACCACTTTTTTTTTTTTTTTTTTTTTTTTTTTTTTGGCCAACAGTAAAGGAAATAAAAATGCACAATATCTGTTAAAGAGATCTTACACGCCATGGGAGAAGCACCTGAGGCCTGGAAATCCAGCCTTATGTTGGCTTCATCCTACAGTTGTTCCCTGTTGCAACAGTGCAGAAGAGGGAACACCACATACTGCTCTCACCATATCAGTGTGCTTTGTAACTATTCTGCTTGTTGTATAGCATGGTTGAAGGTTCTTGAAATTCTTTATTAGAAAATAGTGTGTTTGTGTCCCTAGTGTTGTTTTTTACCCCCTCTAGGCAGAAGTCAGGGCACTTAGCAAGCTGACCTGAAGGCTGTGAAGAGGTTGGGAGGCAGTGAGATGACTCTTATCAGTTAGAATGTAGGAAAGTGATAGTAACCCAGTGAGGGAGAAAAGTAGCTTTTAATTATTTTATCCCAGGTAGGTGTAAAAGCTGAAGGCCCTAATCAGGTCTGGGAATGATATGGCTATTCAGAACTAAAGTTAGTACACAAAGGCAGAAATCTTTTTTCATCCAGCACTTACAGCATGGAGCCTAGACCTGTCTAATCCCTGTTCCACGTAAGCACCACAAACACTTGTCAAAAGTCTGTCTATCTGCATAGAGCTGGAGGTAACTGACACTTTGTAAGCATCCCTGAATTATCTGTCTTAGCAACATACACCTCTGCTGAGCTGTGCAAATACAGCTAAAGGTGGGGTTCTGGTGAAACCAGTATTTACACACTATCTCAGTGTTGGAAGTAATTAATCTTCAACTGTATGAGGCTCTTTGTGATGTAAAGCAAGTGCTGACACTTTTGTGTAAACATGAAGATTAGCATATTTACAAACTGGTAGATGTTACTTTGATCAGTTGCTGCTTGCACTGGAAAGGCATGCTGGCATGCGGGCTCGCTCTTCATGTGACAAAGACGTCTAATCCTTTTACACTATTCTCAGATCCATATTTAGAATTCTGACTGGTGTTTTCTATATCCACTTGAGCTCACTGTTTGGTTTGTTTAGCAGTGTTCATCCACTCTTTATACTCACTAGTGACTCATTCCAGTTTGTTTTCTTTGCAAAGCAAGCAGTAAAATTCCGAAGTAGTAAATGACCTGGGTGAAAAACCCTTAAACTCCTTTCAATTTAATTACTAAAGCAAATTGGAACCACTTGCAGTCAGGCTTTTTGATGGCACGTATAAAGATCTTCACTGTTTTCCTTCTTGCTTTTAAGTAAGTTAGTGTGAAAATTAGCCAACCCCACTTCAGCCTCCTTGCAACATGATTGCATCAAGACTTTTGTTTCTGTGTACATTTAAACACATCTGGAAGACTTTGAAAGGGGCATCCTAGATGCTTGGTTTTGCTCATCGTGATTTAATGGTAAGCTGTAAACAATACATAATTCATTTCAGGGCAAATTATAGCTTTACATACTCCAAACTGGATAGCGACAGGGGATCTTGTGGTAACAGGATAATGACCCGAGCAGGTTCGAACAGGCTGGGTCTTATCTTTTAAGAGGGATGAAATAATGTTATGACATTGTCAGCATATTGTCTAACATGCTGGGTGCTAGCAGCTCATTACTTGTGTGCAACCCCTGTGCCTGAGTAAACGATTGCAGGATTGTCCCCGCCAGGTGCACATGTGTTGGCTGGCCCGAGCACGCAGCAGCCGCAGAGCAGGGGCTGTGCTGCTGAGGTGGGCCGCACGCACTCAGGGGGGAAAGCTGAGGGTGGGTGGGGAACCTCCGTTGTTCCCAGACCTGTGCCTTCATCTGAGCGCTGCTGACATGCTGGCTCACTCTGCTTGTGGTCGGTAGAGATGGGGGACGCAGGCCTGCTTGGGTTTGGAAGCGTTTCTGTTTTCCTCTGGCAAGCTGGAGCTCTGCCTTCTCCCCGAGCACACCCGTTGGCTTGTCAAAGCCGAGGAAGCGCCTTCTGTCCAGCCCACTGTCTTCCAGAAGGTGTGAGGTTGAGCCTGGAAACTTCAAGCACTACCTGCCTTGACCTGGCTGCTATCCACACACTAAAACCTCTCCTGTGATCTTAGGACTCAGGTTCCATTTGGCAGCAGCTGCCAGTGTTGCATGCGTGACTCAGAGACGTGGCTGCCACCCAGCTGTTTGCCCGAATGGCACAGCTGGAGACTGCTCCAGCATTTGCCACTGGTTTTGGTTGTTAGGTTGGGCTGTCCTGTAGGGGTGCTTCCACCTGCAGCACAGAGATGTAATCACCGCTGGAGGAGCTGCAGGAGCGCTGATGGTGGCAACTAATTATGTGAGATTAATTGCAAACCTCAGCAGCTGTTGTGGGTCTTATCCAGGACACAAAATGAAAAGAAAAACGTCTCAACCATCTCTAGTGTCTCTCAGATGAATCAGAGCAATATCCATCTAGTGAAGAGCCTTCTAGCCAAGCAGGACATCTGTGCTAAGGCTGCTCTGGTTCTCCTTAGTGAGGTTATAGATATTTTACTATGTTAAGAAACACTAAGGATAACACAGAGGAAAGGCATATAATGATGCCTTCTGTCTTGTCTTCATTTTTCCAGGGCCAGTGTCCCTGGTGCACCACGAGGTGAGGTTAGCTTTTTTCCCTTGCAGTGTTGTGATCCAGTTACACAAATGTAGTGGGAGTTGGGTTGCGTGAAGCTTTCCCCTTTATAATTAACATGTGAACAGTAAGGACACGATCTGTTTCGATTTCTTGTTAAGCAAACTAAGCAGGTGAATTGCTTGGAAAAGAAACTGATATAGTTGCATTACTCACAGTGCATCATGTCTATGTTGAATCTCTTACTGATTAAAACTCTTGTTAAACTGAGGATCAAAAGAAAGTCTCTTTTAGCTCTTTTCATGACTGGATTAGCATAAATAGAACAACTTGTCTATATGGGAACAGTACGGACGCTTAATTTTTAAGATATTCTCCTATCGAGGAAGAGAAGCTGTAACTAACTAGAGTAAGGAAGAAAAAGACATTTCATTTGCTGGTGATAATGCAAAATGAAAAAATATTGGGTGGAATTCTGACCTCATCAAAATCAACACAATTTTTTCCATGTTTTTCAGTGGAGCCAGGTTTTTTTGCCTGTTGCATTCCCTGTTGATCTTTAAAGGGGAAAAGAATCACTTCCGTGGCTTACACTGTTACTTATTTAAAATGAAGTAACTGGTTGCATATTTATTAACCAAAACATTGTACTAACTGAAAACTTCCAAAGCGTGTACTAATCTGTCTGTTTTACTAGAACCTTGTAATATGTTTGGATTGCTCTTAACTTAATAAGTAGAGCAGAAGACATGCAGCTAATACGCTAAAAAAGGAAGAGATTTTGGTAGTTTTATTCCCAGTGCTATTGGTTGTGTCTTCACTTTTCCTAAGTTGCAACTGTTCAGCACTTCTGTGTCTCAAATGCACAAAGGGGAGCACTTTGCAGGATGCCTACACTGGAACACAAGCCTGGAGCCTTTGGGCTTCCAGTCCGACTCACTCCTGCTTCTCCCATGCCTCTCCACAGAGGCTGCAAAAAGGGAACAGTCTCAGGGCTATAGCAAAGCTAGGAAGCTGCAATAGCCCTGAACCGTAGGGTTTGGGATGGCAAACTGATTATTCAGCTCTGCAGCACTCAGACCCCAAATGTGAATGCCATAGGAACTTTGATGTTTTTAGTGTTGACCATGGCAGTGCTGTACGAGGCAGGACTGACCCTTCTATGCTCTCACAGGTCTTTTTTATTTTTTTTTTTCCTGACAGTTTTATGGCCATGAATAGATAAAAATCTTCATTTTAGGAAAAGCATGTATTGAGGAATTTTAGGATACTAATTTCATATTGCCCTAGAGCATTTTCTGCAAACGTTAGCGTGCACATACTATTTCTGGTGATTAAAGCAGAGTATTTTGACTTTAAAGTGGCATCTTCTGAATAAATCTGTCTCCAAATGATTTATGCATCCCATTAGGATTTAGTGCTGGTAGTTGTTCTGGGAATCCTGATCTGTTCTTTCAAGAATCGCCTTAGCTTTATCAGTCCATTTACATGTGGTCATATTTCAACCTCCAAGAGCTTTAAAATGTTTAGTACACAGAACACAAATTTAGGCCTGTGTTTGTTTTTATTGGTGGAACCTCTTTCCTTTCTTCAACATTCTCAAATGTTCCCTGGTTTAAGTAGAGTTATCTAAGGTAATCCACTCTTGCCCTTACCAGGGATATTCCACTTTGTTCATAAGCACATAACATAACTCTAGTCCCCAGTGATTTCATTGTGAAATTAAAACCCAGACACTCATCCAGATGTCTTAGAAGATAAGGGCAGGCCTAATCCGTATGTCACAGAGGACTTAAGGAGCAGGAATTCACCTATACATCATCACGTTGTTATTAGCCCGGACCATGGCAAGCCCAACACAAACATTTTCCACAGGGCTTGCATTCAGGCTTGGCAGTGTTAAGAAAATACCCTCCAGCAATGTGTTATTTTAGGCTGAAACAAAAGTAGACATGAATGGCAAGAGGAACAGAGAAGTATTGTTTTTATTTTCTATGTGAACCCGTAACTCGTGTTAAATGAAAATCTAACCAACAAAGATGTAAATACCATCGTGTTCAAATGAGCTATCAAGTATCAACACATTTATTTTGTGATGGAGTGCTGATGCTTTTCTGAGGTAGTGTAATGCACTGTGGGAAGGGCAATTTAGATAGGAAAAGCCAAAAGCTTTATCTGATTAAAACCGATATGCTGATTGATTTTGACAGAGGGAAGTCACTTCCATTGCAAAAAAGAAGGCAACAAAAACACAATGCATTTGTCATTAATATGAGTGGCGGCACTGAAATTAGAGATAAGACGTAGAACTGTGAAGGACAAAGGCAATTCTTACCACTGTTTTTATAGTTCTGCCACCCCCCAGAGCTGCCATCTTGTTTTTATTAAGTAGTTATTTTACAAAAGCCACAGAAAGCCCATAGGACAGGGACTAGACCCCACCTCTCCGGGAGGGGGCCAAGACTGCTCAACAGCCTGGCTCTGCCTGATCTTGCCTCCCTAATCCCGCTTCTCCATCCACCCTGGGAGCACTCCCAAAAGTGAGCGGGGAGACACTCCAGCGTAATCATGAGGCTGAGTTTGTGGTTAAAGCATTAAACTGGGAGTGAGCTGCTTTGGATTCTGCTCCTGCCTGTGCCACAGATGTTCTGCATGGCCATAGAATGCTGTTTTTGGCCAAACTCATCCCTGTGCCGAGAGCCAGCTAGAGGCTTGGATGCCATCTGATGCCGGGAGACAAACACAGCTTACACACTGGTTGAACATTATACAAGTATATTTAGAAAACTAATGGCATGTAAGCTTTGTGATATCCTTCAGCAAGAGGGCCGAACCTCTTGCTTATAGTCAGTGCCTCAGAGCTCCCTCCTACCAGGCAGGAAAACTGCAAGGTTAATCATGTTAACATTTGTGAAATACTTCTGTGATGCAAGAGACACAGAAGTGTATGTCTATTAGGAGGAAAGCCTACTGGTTTCAAATGAGCTGCCCAGAGTTTATGCACTTACTGGATAGGCTGAGTCTCACAGGCACGAGAAAGTGTGATGGAAAAACAGTGAATATGCCTTATTAACAATCTGAGAGTAGTTTTGTTTGTTTGATGTGTGTATCCAATAGAAATTCATGCAAAACTTTTTAAAGATCACAGCTAGAAGAAAGGGGTCATGAAAAATGGCAGAACAGAGAAACACTTTTTAAAATTGAATGTGGGCTTGATTTTTCATTTTGGGAAGCAATCCAGGTTACCCTAACAGAAAGCAGAGACACATTTCAGCTGGGGTTTCTTTGTGCACAATGCAGTGGCAAAGCAGTTCAAGACCAGTTCATCTGTGTGAAAATATGACCCTGTATGAGTCTGGAGGTCAATGAAACCACTGTTGATCTGCTCAGGGCATGCTGGTCACTGCTTTAGGGTCACTTTGATTTATGTGCTTAGATTTTCCACTTCCAGAACAATAAAATGTGGGTGACTCTCTTTTCACTGACTCTCATTTGTTGTTGCAGGCTATGCGTTTTTCTCAGGAATATGCACTACGTGAAAAAGCCTGAAAAATTTAATGCAAGGATATAAACTGACATTTTTATGGAGGGTAAACTTAAACTCAGTCATAATTAGAAAAGAAACTGAAAATCATGCTTTTTCTTGGTTTCTTGTAAGCAGTACAGAAACTTATAATCTCTCTCAGTAATTAAATATCCCCTTATTGGTGTTTTTATAGATGTACTCTTGCCATGCTCATGGAAGGGATAGAATTAACGGTATCGCTGTTGTACGAATGGGATAGTTGAGGCAGACTCAGCAATGAGCTTCAAGAAATCTGCAGCAAAACAGAAATTTAATAATACTTATTGCTTTAACTCCTAATGAACTTCAAAAGCACTTCAAATGTCAGGAAGCTTTGGATATCCTTCACTGCTGAGACATCTCAGGAGCGTTACCATAGCTGATCACAGCTCCGCAGAGGGCTTGGGCATGACCTTGAATACCTTGTGAGGGTTGGCAGGGACTTTCAGCCTTCACGGTGCAGCTGCAGGCACCAGCTCTGGAATGTCAGTGCCTTCCTGAGTGCTTTCCTGGCCAGAACTGACACCAAATAGCTTCTTCCAGCTGTGCAGCTCACCGTGGTGGGAGAGGTAGGAATCCCTCACAGCACCCTGCCTCCGAACAGGAGAGAGGGAGGAGACAAAGCGTCATCATAATGGACACCAAAAACTGTATTCCCTTGATCACTTCCTGTCATTAATTTCAGTGGAATTAACACAGGGGACATCCGAATCAATACAGCTGGGTTTTGTTCTGGTTTCCTGCCATGCTACAAACCTTTAGGCTTCTTGGTCACCTGCCCTTCAATTCATGTGAACGGTCTGTAGCTGAAATAATGGCTGTTCTAATAACTAACTTCTATTAATTGAGACTCCTTAATTTGTCCTGTAGGGCTCTTTAACCCCTTTGAGTGTCTGTATAACCTGTTGACAAAGGTCGGTGCCACCTGCTTTGTATGTGACTGCTGAGAGCCAGTGGGCAGATCTGGGGAAGGGTAGCTATGAGCTCAAGAGCCTCTGCTTGCCCAGGCTGTTGGAAAGTACCTATTTATTAGTGCTGACAAATGTTGCCTTGTTCTTACTCTACCCTATAATTAAGTACATCCAAGGGTCTGGAGTGTACCTCTACCTTGTCTTCTTTCATCTCTTAAGTTTATGTAATTTTGTGGCTGCAAGGGAGAATATGTGTCATCTGTGGAGGATGAGAAGAATAGGGGTAAACGGTGTGAAAGTGTAACATACTTCTCTGTAATTAGCACCGCCCTTCAGAAGAGCTGTTTGGTTGTGTTTCTATCTGTAGAAGTGTTCTGAAGGCAGTTTTAGATTTATACTCACCAATTGCACTGACACTTTCATCATTTAACCAAAAAATCAGTTTAAAAACACCTTATTTAACAAACTCCTTAACTTCACTCATGTTCTGTACCATTGGCTAGGGAATTTTACAAAAACCCTAAACGCTGGCTTCCTTAGCATGGGGCTGGAGATTTTATTACAATTATTAAATGCTCAACACGCTCCTCAGTACTCATTCCTTAGAATAACTGCTTCACAAGCCTTCTCCTTCAAGACATCCTTAAGGCTGTTTAATACCCTCTTAGCTGTCATTTCAGTTAGCACTCAGCACTGTGTAGAGTTGCTGAACTAAACCATATTAGCAGATCTTTACAATTATTTGTAAATGTTGGGATACTCAGAAGATTATTGCACTGGTACATTGCCTTTGGTGCCTGAGGGGAGTGCGAATTATATCTTATCTGCAGGAAGAGCTCTGAGGAGCCAGACCGTCTTATGAGATGCTGTGGTGCTCATCCCTCTTCCAATCCCATCACCAGGACTGTCAGGGTACAATTTATAGCAGTGAGCAGAATGGGCATATCCTCCAACATTAGAGTTTCGCATGAATCTAGTGCATGGGAAATGGATTTTTTTTCCTTGGATGAAGGTATCTTCTCATCTGAACCCTTAAAAACTGATGACATTTCAGAATTTCATTTGGAAAGACAGAGAAACAGAATCATCTGTGTTTTTTAAAGCGCCTTCTGATGGCTGATGCTTCTTGCCCGTCCAGTTTGTTGAATTATTACTGACATAAAACATTTCAGACTTTTGACTATGTATCTAACTCCAGTAAGGTTTGCCTGTAATTGTCCATCCTTAATTCAGGAAAACTACACTTTTCTGAAACTTACCACTCCAGAATTGCCAGAATTGGAGCCTGGCTGTTAGGTTCCTAACATTTCAAAGGGCTGTTCTGGTTTTCAGAAGCACTGAGCTACCTCCAAGTGCTGTGGAAGTTGTCAAGGTTTTAAAGCCCTGGAAAAAGGTCAGGGTGATGTTTTGCAGCCTAAATTTGAGCTCTTTTTTTTTAAAAAAAAAACAACAACAAAACCAAAAGCAAACAAACAAGGAAGAAAAATATCTTAGGCCTCTTCTTCTTCTTCTTTTTTTTTTTTTTTAAGTCATACTTTCATAAACTGACTAATTGAAAACAAAGCTTATTTTTAGCATGGTAGGAACATATTTATGCTTGTGGTTGCATGGTCTGTGTAATTCCCAACTTAGAAGGGTGCTGGTTAATGCACAGTTACTGGCCAGTGAGCCATTTACATTGGCTCCTAATGTAGAAAATAAAATCTGATACATTCCTCATAGCTAATTGGCTGTTTATCTATTGTTTGTTGCTAAGAGAGCTCCTAAGAGACCTGCTGGTGTACCTTACAAGTTGGGCAACAGGGAAGGTTGACTGAGATGTCACCAGATGTTCCAGGCTGTTCCATACCAAGGCATTACAGTGGAAGGCCGCAGGGAGCTGCCATCCAAAAATAACTTGAGAGAGTCTCGATCTTGGCTGCACTGCACACGTGGTGGCTTAAAGTTAAGGGCATTATCTCACTGGAGAGCCTCAAGGACGGAGGCTGCACTCAGGACTGCAATTCTTAATTCATTTGAGGCTGGGCGTAAGAGATGCCTTCCCCAGAACTGAAGTGAAACTCTGCCTTGCCATGGAAAACACTCCTTGGAAAGGGGTCTGCTGAGTGGCAAATGTGTTTTTATGTCTGAGCTTTGATTTTATTTCTGTATTTGCTTATGTTTGAGTTTGTTTACACATTTTTGTGTGAAGTGTGGTGTTGGACGATGGTTTGTTCTCCTTCATTAGATTGCTAATAAACTAGTTAAGCTAGCAGAATATCATTTGCGTTGAGGATAGGTCCAGAAGCATTGAGGTGTGTTTTCCCATGTTAATTTTCCTTTTCACGTTCAAGTCTCCTGCTTTTCCCTATGGACTTTCTCCTGTGCACTTGTACTGATACACTGGAACTTGGAGATCCTGAAAGAAGGAGAATAGCACTGGTATCCCAGCCAACGTTTCCTTGCTTAGTAAAAACAAGGTCTGCTGTTCAAAGAGGTTTGGAGGGGTTTGCAGGCCAATAACCACTGCTGTGATTTTGTAATTCAGAGGCAACTCTTACTCACTGCAGCACTGTGACCCCTGTGGAATCAACGATGCTGCATCAGCATAGGAAAAAAGTTTGTCCCGATGGCTCCTCATTTTTCCTGTCCAACACAGCTCTCTGCAAAGGCTGGCTTTCTGAAGCAAGCTTCTTTTGCTTCTCTGCTGCCTTCAGGGAAGGAACTGTAATAAACAGCACTGGTTCCTGAAACTCGATCAGAAGAAATACATAGACTGACATTCAGTAAAAATACATATATCGCTTCTGGTTTTAAATGAAAGGCAGAAAGACCAAGACTGCTAATCCTAATGCTCTGGCTGCTCTGCGGGTTTTATTGCACAAGACTTGTTTATTTGCCGGTTGTAGGGGTGATGATGTTGATAAGGCAACCAACACAATTCACAACAGGTAAAGTTACAGGCGGGACATGTCTCTTCAGAAATGACCTCCTTCAAGCAGAAAGTAGTTACTCCCCTGTGTTTGCGCAGGAGAAACTTGCTCAGGTTTTGTGGGGCAGGAGAAGTGCACCCAGCTGGCTTTGGGCCGGCCATCCATCTTGCTGGGTTCTTCCTGCAGGGCTGTGCGCTCCTACCAGCTGTGCTGGCATGGGTCTCATGTCCTTTTTGGTTTTGTCTCCCAGATGTGTCCTGTTTGCTCATTCAGGCTCTCAGTGTTTGATGCTTTCTCTGAACTCTCCAGCTCCTGGAGTTGTATGAGGAGCTTAGCTATTGCTTAAAGTTTTGGGGCTTCAGCAGGGATAGAAAAAAAGGTTGTACACATGAATTTCAAATATAAACTTCACAAACAAATGAAATGAATCCTTACATTTATTGAGCTTTAACATCTCCTGGTTTTCTAGGGCATCATTTCTGACTTGTGACTATTGGAGGTTAGCAGCACTGCTACTGTCTCTTTGTGCATTCAGACTGCATTTATGTTGCTTGGTTTGACATATTCCTGGGAGACTTATTTCCATTCTCTGTGCATTTCACTACAGCCTGGGCAAGGCAAGAGAATCTACTTTTCAATTCCAGCTTTTTCTTTTCCCTTCCTTTAGCCTCAACCTTTCTATCTTTTAGGATACAAACTTGGCTATTATTCTGAAAGCGCATTCACTGCTGAGCATCATTACTGGTGATAAGTCCTACAGTTCACTGGATAACTGAGAACAAATTGAAAAGCACATCCCATTGGAAACCTCCTGGTAGAACTGGAGGGGTAGTTTCATAGCAGCAGGTAAAGTATTAGAAGGAAAATTAGTACATGGGATAATTGTGAATCATTTTGTGAATGTATCGTGCACGTATTGCCTGTTCTTGTAAACAGAGGAGACTAAAGCTTTTTGTGAATTTTGAAAATAGGAAAAAAAAAATTATATCATCAAGACTTCTGTTAACTGTTACGCAGGCTGGCAGCTGGAGGCTGATGCTGTGCCTCTCTGGTCCTACTAGATGGTCATCATTTCTTTTACAGGACGCAGTTTTACTGAATTCTGCTTAAACTTTTGGTTTCTGACGAATACAGTGATATGTACTGCTTTTTGGATCTTGACCAAAGACTCTGAAGTCTTGTAAATGATATTTTACAAGTTTTCTAAAAGAGAAAAGTCAAGAACTCTATTCTCTGACCAGGTAAATGTGTGACTACAATTGTAATAGAAGGATCCTTGAAGTGTTTTTCTTCACATGCATAGAAGTCCTTTAAGTATCATGCCCGAGAAGATCTAAGGTAAGTTTTTGTTTGTAGTATGCTGGAATTTTTTTGTTTCATGAGTGTTTGTCTACTAGGGCATGGTTGAAATGACCCTCTTAAAATCCACAGTTCAAACTTGAAATGACACAAAGCTGAATCATGCAGGCAAGGGGGTATTACTGTGGGTTTATGTGTTTGAGTCTCTTGGCACAGGCCAGACACCTAGAAAAGAGTTTTAATGAGTAGAAATGCTCCCAAATTCTACAGGTGTGCTGCTTTAGACCACAGTCTGAACATGTCTCCCTTCTTCCCTACCCTCCAGTAGACTCACATTGGAACATGTCCAGTGCTGTAACAAATTACAAATCTGTAAAATATTTCTCTCTCTCTGCCCGTGGTGATTGCTGCTTAGCCTGGCAGTGAGGCTGGGCACAAATTGGCACTCAGAGCGGTGACTCACGGGAAGATGTGCTGAGTGGGGAAGTGTGAGAGCGTGGGGATGGAAGGAGGGGAGGGATGGAAGGTTGGAAAGATGGAAGCGGGGACGGATGGAAGGACGGAAGGATGAAAGGAAAGAAAGATGGAAGGAACCTCAGTGCTGCCCTGAAGCCAAGCGGGAGCTCTGTGCCCAGCATGTGGGGAGGAGCAGCCTTGGTGGAGCACAGGAGACGGTCTGGACCTTGTGGGCAGGGAGCGGCGTTCCCAGGCAGCGCAGAGGCTGTGCCAAACAACACATGCACCCTTGGCATTGCCTATTGCTTCTGTGTCATGCACAGTTCCACCAAAGCCAGTGGCACCTCGTTAATGTTCGACTGCTGTGAATAAGAGGAGGCTGGGATGTATATGTTTCCATAGCTTTATACCACTGGGCCTGATTCTACTTTTGCTCGCACCAGTTTGATACTGATACAGTTCCTCTGGCTTCCATGAATCCAAAATACGGACATGAATCCGTATTTTGCCAGTGTCAGCAAGATCTCAATCAGCTTCATTTATTTCAAAAATGTGTGCCTGCAGCTGTTGGGAAAGGATAGGGATATAAAGAAAGAACAGAAGATGGTAGGTGAGAATAAAAAAGGGATCAAGAAACAGCTGAAGGGTGGACCTTTGTATTTCTGGTCCTGGTTTGCCTACAGTTTGTTGCATTTATCAGTGAAAAATGGGAGAGATGAAAGAAGTGAATTTCTCTTGAGCTCATGGTCGTCTTTGGGCAGGGTGAAGCCATGGGGTTTGCAATCCCCCTGCCCTCATTTCAGCTCTTCTGCGCATTGGGAAGAAATGCTTCTCCTCTTCCAGTACAACATAGGAAAGTTCTTCAAAGAAACGGAGCAGATTATTTTTTCCAGTTTGCCTTAGGGTTTCCTGGAATTTTTGCTACTGTACATTTATTTAAAGTAACCCTATCTGTTTGAATACACGCTGATCTTTGGTTGCTCTGAGATCAGAATCAGCCCTGCCTGAAGAATGCCTTTTGCTTGCAGTCATTTCTGTATTGTCAGCCCTTCCTCCTTGCCCCCCGCCAAGCTGACCCTACTGGTATCAGGTGACAGAAGGATAAACTGCAACATATGTGGTCCTGGTTGGAAAGAAAGTTATGATCCAAACTGATACAGAAATTGTGATCTATTGTCAGTCTCCTCAAGGATGACAAAGCAATCTGTTTCCAAATGAAAGTAGATGTAAGATAAATTCTTTGACTGCTATTGTGTTTTTCTTGGCATTAACCAGACGCTATTACTGTTTTGTGGCTTTGTCACCACCAATTATGAACTAAAATAACATCATCTGTTGTAAAGTGTCATGATCCAAAACTCCGATGCCTCTTTACAGTGATGTCATTAATAAACAAAATCAACTCCAGTGATCAGTTAATGCATGTTTAATAAGACTGAGCAAAGTCCTGTCAGATGCTTAGGGAGGATGTTTGGAAAGCAGGGCTCCATCCTGCAGTATGGTACCAGATGAACTGCCCCCTTAATCTGGCCAAGACAATGCGTGCAGCTTTTGGGAAAGATTTTTGGTGTGCACAGGATTTAAATATTCTGTGCAATTGTCATCATTACTTACCTGAAATGAAAGCAAATCTTTCGTAGTGAAACGCAGGACGTTATGCAATAAACCAAAATTTATTGTTTCATTCTCTAACCAAGCACAGCAAATGGAATTAATTAAGATTATTTTTTGTTGGCTGTCTCAATTTCATAATAAACATATTTTTATTTGAGCAATGTGTTTTTATCATGAAAATATTTCAAGCAAAAATAGATTAATAAGACGAGGCAGATTTGTTGTAAGCCATTCTGTGATTTTTTTTCTTTAATATATTCAACATCATTTTTTGTAACTGGTAAAATACTAAAAGCTTTTTAAAAAGATAAAATGATTTACTTTTTTATTGTCTAGACTATATGTAAGCCATTGCTAATTAATACTGCCCTTTCTGATGGCTTTGCAACAGGCATAACTCAAACAAACCAATTATAAATGATTTTTCAATGTAAACTTTTAACAGCATAGCCTCAGGGCTTGCTCAACATAAAAGTACAATTTAGAAAACATAAGATTTAACTAAGGTCAGGATATATCAGGCGATGATGGATGTAAATGTAAAAACATCTGACTGTGGAATGACAACGTTTTCTTCAAGACTAAGCAAAACGTTGGTGGCAGTGATAAGTGGGATGAAAAATAGCCTGGAATGAACCAGCAGAAGGTTTGACTTTGGGGTCTGTTTGCTGGGGCTTTTCAGGGCTTTTTTTTTTCTCGATTGTTTTGGTTTTCTTCAGCATTGTGGAAGTCGGAGTCCCAGAGGTGGAGCAGGCAGGGCAGTGTAAGTTTTGTAACTGTTTTCTTCACCGTGAGGAGGTCAGACTTGTCAACATCATCTGCTGCCTTGGGGTGCGGCACCGGCTCCTCTGGCTTTGAGTTTCCAGCTACCAAAGGGAGCGTTCTGGCCCCCCGATGCAGGGCTCTGGTCAGGTACATCCCAACGCTGCAGCTCTGAGCTTGCTCACCATTTCGCACGGGTTAAGTCCTCAGAGATCGCTGATTGACTAGGTGGTGGCTGACTGCTCTGCTCTGTCTTTAAGGCTATTCATCCTCATTGTCTGTCTTTCAACATCCCGCCCGAAGCTGGCACAGGCCGTGGATCATGTGCTGTATCTAATTTGGTGGAAGCAGTCACATGTCCGTGGTGGGATCTGTATCACATTTGTACGGCCGAGTCATCTGGTATCAATTCCTGCAGAGCGAAGCCTCTGGAGCTGCAGTGCTGGAGTGCTCTCACACCTCCCAGCCGCACCCAGCGATCACGCAGGTGTTGGGAAAGATTCCTTTTGCTTTTTGCTGTAGGCACCTTAAGAACCCGGAGGTTGGTTGTTGGTTGCTGTCCTGGATGGTTGTTCTCCTTTGGCAGCACCTCCTGTCCTCAGCTGAAGATCAGTGGGCTGTTCATCTTGTGCAGGCTGAAATGAAGGGCAGCCAAAGGCCCAGGGTTCCAGCACCTCTTCACTCCTGTGCAGGAGCCAAGCTCGGTCCTTTTGCTGAAGTAAAATCTGGTTTTGCTAATGAAGTAAAGACTAACTCGCTTTATTTTTAATAAATGCACTGCTTTCATCTTTTTGTTAGAATTCCAGCCTTACTGACCAAATACTGGATTTATACTGTGCCTTCATTGCTGGTGAAATCCAGTGGGTACTACTGGGGAAAAAAAGCACCTTATGGCTTAGTTGAATTAGAAATACTCGTATGGTCTGCTGTTCCACACGTTTTTCCTGTGTCCTTATGAGTGCAGCAGTTCCACTGGGGCGGGCTCCACTCTTTTCTCCCATGATCTGTAATTATGGGGACAGGATTAATAAGCACACATTTCATCCATGGCCTCGGCTCAACGACAGGGCGTTGTTCAGTGAGAGCACAACAGTGTCCTTGCTCGCTGGGAGAGCAAAGCAGCACACACATTGGAAATGACTGAAAATAAACGTGGGAGCTCAAGAGCTCTGTAATAGCTTCCTTGCTCCTCCTGTTTGTTTGGGTAGCAGTTGTCATGACTTTTTGCTTGCTGTACCCAGCTCTGCTGCTAGAGAGGCAAAGCTGTGATGCCAGAGTTCATGGGTTCTGTTATGTGAACTAGGGAACAGAGGTAGAATGCTTGAGCTGTGGCCCAGGCTCAGGCACTGAATGCCCCTCCCGGTGCCAGCCTCCCCTTGGTGACATCCCTTTCTGTCACATGCGTGGGTGAAAACAACTGCATGATGCTCCCCATGTCTTGCTAACAAAGGAATTGGTTTTCTCTAAGAGTTGCAGATAGTGTGTTAACAGCGTCCTCTTTGGATTTTTGCATAATACATCTAGTTTGTAACTTCAGTACACAGTAATTTGGCAGAGATTTGTGTAGGATGTTTCATTTTCTTGTCCTTGCTACTTCTGGAAGTAATGAAAATCTGTTCTTTCTCAAATGAAATAGAAGGGGAAGGGGAGCTGGGTGCCCGGCCTTTCGGTAGCAGGGCTGCAGGGCTGACACTGTGCTTAACAGCAGTGACTATTGACATAGACACCGTCTTGTGTTGTTTTTCAACAACAGAAGATGCTTTGGAAGAGAGGAGCGTTAGTTTTTGAGCAGAATCCCTTTTCCATTCAAAAACCTCCTGCTATGGATGGGGCTTTTTAGCTAGCTGTTTGCAGGCACCCGTAGGGCCTGCTGAGATGAGCTTTGCTTCTGCACTCCCAGGCCTTTTATCTCTGTTGTTCTAAGACTTTGGGCAGTTTGTTAAATAGCAGTGCTTATTATTTCTCTGTTATAATTTTATTATACTGTCTATCTTAATACTGACTATTCTCTGTTTATAATTTTTTTCCAAATGGCTGAAACTGTCGAAATACGGGGAAATATCAAAGCAGAAGTATCTAGGGCACCCCACAGTAGTCATTAGTCCGTCACTTACATCATGCTACATAAAACAACACTTACTGATGCAGGGTGGCCTTGAAGAGCTCACCTCGGTGCTGCTCCTTGTGCCTGGCACATACGCAGAAGTGTGCATATGTGTACATGTACACGTGTGCAGAGGCACTCACACAGGCAGAGGTGTGATGATGTCTGAAGCCCATAGGGCCCGACAGTGACCCCTGGCTGGACCCAAGTGTCACCCATCCCCACTGCCATCCCAACTTTGCTGTGGTTGGCACCACGATACTTTCATTCTGCCGATACCACTCCACAGCTGGCCCCACCGTCCTGACAGCCTCTTGTCTCCCTCTCCTTTGTCATCTGCATTAGCTCAGTATTTTAACCCTGTTTTTTGCCTACTCTGCTTCACTGGTGCTTGTCCAACATCTGCTCAGAGACGCCTGGTGAGAAGATGCCCTGCAAATTGCCTTGTGGTTTGCAGACTGAATTCCCTAATGATGCTCTCATTAATAGTTCTTGCTGCCAAATGCTGTTTGCTTTTACTTTCAGAACTGTCTGCATTAATAACAAGTACCTCCACTTGGAAATTATTTACATGAAACATTGTTCTCACATCACTGCCACTGACAGTGGCTCTGGACTGGGTGAGAGAAGGACACCGTGATGAATTCACCCGTGTGCTGCATGAGACAAGGAGAGCTCGAGGATTTCAGAGGAAGTAAGTCTTGGAAAAAGCAGAACTATTCCTTGAGACAAGGGCTGGTTGCACAGTTTGGGCAGACGAGCTTGTCGAGGATGGTGCTGCACTCCATCTGAACCTGTGGGAAGTGTGCCTGTTCCTAATAAGCACCGTGTGTATTTATGTGGCAGTCATTGTGCTTTGCAAGAGGGGAGTCACAGAAATAATTAGTTAAGAGCGTGAGGTTTTTGGCACAGATTCCCTTTCTCAAGTAGCTGTGATGTTCATATATAAGAAAAATTGATTTGGCATCTAGACAGGATTTCAGCACGCTCATGGTTATGGAAATCAGCTATGGGCATGAAGGAAATCTGTATATTGATTCATAAACTGACTTGATGACTTGTTCATGCTTTAATATTTTCATGGGCTTTTACCCAAAATAAAAATGTCAGTAGATACCACTTGACTGTGCTGCAGCACTGCCTGAAATGGTGGGAAGAACGCAGGAAAGAAAAGGGATTTCCTACTAGACAGAAACCTGTACTGTCTGTGGTAATTATTTTTTTCCTACTAGAGGGTTTTTTTTTTTGCCATTACCCTTGTTTATTTTGTTAAACTGTGCACTTACATAACACCCCTGGGAAGATCATTACCTGTGAAACCCAATCCAAGTTATGTAGAAAGATTTGAAAGTAGCCACAGACCTTTTCAGTGGGTAGAATTTGGTCAGGACACAGATGAACCCTTGGAAACCGTACTGCTGTGTGCACAAGGGCACAGATCACTGCAAAGATGTCTGTCTGGAAGATTCACGGACGTTGTTCTCTGAGAACTCAGGAAGGTCTCACTTCAGCACGTGCTGGTAATGCTGGGGCTGCAGCAGAGGTGTGTGTGGCAGTGTGCGGAGTCTGTGCTTTGGCATAGTCCAGTAGAGCAAGAACTAGCAGCAGTGTTGGCTCTTCTTTTTGGTCAGGCAGGCTAGGTGCTGTGTAGTCAGCATCAGTGCCCTTGTTTCACTGGCTTGTGAAAAAACACCCACTACTATCCTGTCTCCCCATCAATACTTTTCTCTGCAGGTTTAAAACCTTAATCCCTGAATAATGCCTCCCCCTGCCTCCTGGTTTTCTTTGGGGACCTTCCAGCGCTGGCCAGTCCTGACCCTATATGACTTCAGGTATGTGGGGCTCAACATGGAGGTGATGTGGCTGCTGGCTATTTTAAATGAGCGCAAACTATGTGATGTATAATTTCACTTAAGACCCAGGGCAATAATTATTGTCCAAACGCTGATCTGATTTGCATGAATGTTCTTCACTTCCATTGTGACTTCAGAAAAAAATCAGTGGGCATAAGGTACAATATGGTGCAGTGCATGTGCTGTGCATAGGGGTGTAGAATTTTCTCCATAAATAACATCTCTTTTGGCAAGACACAGGAACAAAAATCTATACTGTATTGAGCTGTACAGTTCGGGAAAGATGTTGTGTATATAACAGCATATTTTGAATGTGTATGTTGTTCCTTGTGGACGAAATCTTCCTTTAAGACAGTTGGTTATTCACGTTCACAGAAATTCTGTAATGTCATTTCCCCAGTTGGGGTGCACTGGGCCCTGCTGGGGAGGCCATGGAGATGCCTCCAGGTGGGCTTTGGGAACATGGAGAAATTTTCACGTGTTCAGGGAAAGACAAGAAGGCCATTTTGTCAGTTGGTGGTTGGCTTCTTGCGGCTTATTAAATAGTCTGCCAGACTTGTGGCTAACGAGTGATTTTAATGTAGTTTGAAGGCAGCTTTTGTTTCCCTCAACCGCTACTTTAAGAAAGATCCCATAAAATTAATTGACTGATGAACTGCATAATTGATGCTGTCTACACAGTGTGCACCAGCCAAAACTGATGGGTAGCGAGAGCACTGGCATCCTGGTAGGGGCTGTGCTGAACCCTGCAGAGAACCTCTGCTCGCCTTCCCTTTATGCTCTTGGGTAGGAGAGGGCATGTTTAGTTTTCTGCTTACTCTATTCCCTTTTGTACTTGCTCATTTGCTGGGTGCATAAAGGAGAAGAGGTCACTTGTGCACATGGGATAAAGAGGTATTATGAATTCTAAAGTGTTTGCTTTATTGGGAAAAGCACACCGAGCAGGAAAGCACAGGAACACAATGTGTGAAATTTTAATGAATGCTGTGCCAAAGTGTGTGTGCATTTTTTTTCTACCTGTAGCAGCTTTATTCATTTGGGAGAGTACTGCGTACAAGATATTCCTTAGTAGTATGCTGGCTGCTGTTTAGTTTTAATAAATTAAATCCTTTATATCAATGTAATATTCTTTAGACAAGCACTTCCAAGACAGATTAGAAATGAACTTAAGGGGATTAAAAGCTTCTCTTGCTAAAAACAATGTTTCAGATGGGAAATCCACTTATTTATGTCACTTTCAGTGGAGTACATTTGTCTTTAATATGTTTCTGCTGCTACAGAAGGCAGTGCTTTGCCCATGACTGCAGCCTTTCTGCTCTGCTTTACATACGCAGCAATGTTTATTTTCTTCAGTACTGTAAGTCGCTTTGGGAAAGATTGATGGCTTCCCATAAAACTGTGAGGAACCATTTTCTTTGTTATTTAACAAAAACAAAAGATTTACTGGATCTAGAGTTTTAAATAGCGTTGGTCTCTGTACAATAGGAAACTGCGAGTGGAGCGTGTGAGCAGAGAGAAAAGTCTGCTTTGGTATTTCTCTTATTGCCTTGTAGCAGGCTGCATGCATCTTCTGGAAGGTTCTCGTTTGAAATCCTGGGCGTTTTGGGAGCAGCAGGCCCAAGGAGACAGCAGCTCTCAAGCCTGCTTCCCTGAACCCTGCCCAGCTGTGGCTGGGTGCTAACGCTGCTCCAGGCACATGGTTCAGTGGCACGTCCCTGTGCTTGGGCCTCTGGTACCCACGGAACAGACCTGATGGAGTGGCCAGGCTGC
Organism: Lagopus muta; assembly: GCF_023343835.1. Lineage (NCBI taxonomy): Eukaryota > Metazoa > Chordata > Aves > Galliformes > Phasianidae > Lagopus > Lagopus muta. The sequence continues at coordinate 15,349,703 of NC_064444.1, forward strand.
AGCAGTGCTGCTCTCCAAGGTTGCTGGGATTTGAACAGCACCAGGAGGCCTCACAGCTTGAGGCTGGGGGAGCAGCTTCACTGCTCCTAAGTCATACAGAGCGGGTCTGGGAGCAGCCGGCTGCCCCTTCTCCCCACACTGTGGGGTTTTTGCAGGGCAGGATCCAACCCTGTGGGGTAAATAAGGAGTCTCTGCAGTCTTTGGACTGCAGAAGAAACAATCAGGGTAAAATACAAACTAGAAGAAATAAGGGAAATTGATGTTTTAATTGGAGACCTTTCAGTCTTTGTATTGTTGCCACTTGCGTGCTCAGCCTTGGAAGTAGGGTACCTGCTCCTTACCCACCAGCTCTGTTATATCTTGTGGGCATGTAACTGTTCAATGCATTGCAGTGATCTGGGCAGAGGTGAGCCCTCAGCATACCAGGTCTGCCTCTGTAGCTGTGTCTGTGACACAGCACTGAATTTCATTAATTTAGGTGCACTTCTATCCATTGTTGGTTAAATCTGTTTCAAATCTCTCCTGTTCCATGATGTCTTGTATTTATTTAAATGGTTTCCAAGTAAGTTTTTCCCAGTACCTGCTTACAACAAGATCGTTTCCATCAGTGCTTTTGGGACACTGATGCTTTAGGCTCTGCTGTCTCATTTCAGCCACAGTTCCTCTTCCCTTCCCACCCCAGAGAGTGATTCTCAGATTGAATTGTGGCACATCCAAGAAAGCAGAGCTGATGTCTCAAAGCAGTGCTCCAGGACCGAGTTACCTGACTTCTCTGGCATTCAGAAAGGCCCTACAGTGAGGCTTTGTATCGGCCTCATATTACTAAGATTGTATGAGAACAGGCAGCTTAGATTAAACCACTATCTCTATTTTATCTTATTTTGTGCTGTTCTGCTGTCTGAGACCAGATTTAACTCCTCTCCCCAAAAAGACTTTCTTTTTTTTGCTGGCCTTAGCATTTATCAGACTTCTAAATCCTTACCTATTGCTCACGATAACAGGAGTTGACTGAAGTTTCACCACTGGTTTCACAGTGGAAAGGGCAGGTTAATTTTCTGCAGAATATCGATGGGCTCTGCTATCAGTATCACTACTATGTATGCTGGGAACTGAACCCATATACATTGCTACGCTGCTGATCAGTAAAAGAAGAAAACTTATCAAGAAAAAAAAATATATAATTAGGATCAGGGGTGGAATCTCACTGGGAAATGTGGTGTAAAAATGCTTCTCATTTTAAATTAAGCTTTCGATGGCAAGTGCTTGGCTTTCAACAACTCCTCTGAAACTCTTTTAATTGAAGTTCCATGAAAATCTGGGGAGTTCAGCTCAAGTTCACGTCCCAAACCCATCCTGATTTCATTAAAGATCTGATCTTTCTTTATTTGCCAATAAAATATATATGTGTGTGTGTATAAATCAGTATCTGCTCTATAACTGTTTTTTATTGTTTTTATTATTATTATTTATTTAGAAGTACAGTTTCTCTTCTCTTTATGAAGAATGAACTCTGCTCCCTTTGTGTAATGAGAGGGGAGGGACAACCCAAGGGAGATCCTTCACCCAGGTGTAGATTTGGGGCTCAAGACACACTTTCCTGCTGCTTCCCTGTTGCTTTCTTGTGTCCCGCATTGGCTGTGGCAGTGCTGGCAGAGCTTACAGGAGAGATGATGGGCTCTTGGTGGCTCCGTGGAGGCCAGCATGGTCTCAGGCTGGTTGGCCTGGGCCCTGTGTTGCCCTGGTGGAAATGGTGGAGCCCCCGGGGGCTGGGGCTGAACATGCCCTGCTCAGGCTCAGGGTATGGCCATTCTGCTTCCACATCACTATTTTCTTCTCCTGTACCTAAGACCCAACAAAGGTCCTGATTATTTGGGAGAGTCTTGTTCTGGGCTGACAACGAGTTCATGATTTTCTTTCATCCTTTTCCCAAGCTTTGTCCCACTTCCAGCTGCAGTGGCCAGATGCGCCTGTAACCAAGGGCTGAGTGTACACAGCCTGTTTGTGCCAGGGAATGGCATTGCTCTGCTTCACCAGCACAGCAGTAAGGCAGGCTCCAGAAATCCCCTCCATGTACCTGAGTTGTTCCTCTTTGCTGCCTGCAGGACCAGGAAAGGAGGGTTCCTGGGACCTAACAGAGTCCTGCTGTTATACTGCGTGGGACTGAATATGAAAACCTGTTGAAAACAGTGTAAATCATGAATTCCTCGAGGCAGAGAACAATGACACACTTGACTGTCTCAGCCCAGTGAGTAGCAGTGCACCAACGACTGCACGCACCGCTCTCCTGCAAAGTACTCAGCCATCTGAATTTCCATTTTTGTGTTGCATCCCACTTTTCTTCTTTTGTCTTCTTCTCTTGTGATAGCAGCGACCTGTTTGCAGCCTCCCTCGTGAGCCCTGCACATCACTATCTGCAGGCCCAGTGAGTCGCATTTCGGCTTTTCTGATCAAGGTCCAGCTGGAATCTCACATCTTTGTTTCATGTATTTAATATACTCAGAATTCACTAAATGATAGTTTATAATATCATTATCAACAGCTAAAGACATTATAACTTCAAGAAATGGAAAGAAGGTGCAGCCATATGTGGAAATGCTTTATTTTGTGCACTTTTAACCCTCACAATAGCTCAGCTGCAGAAACGGGGACAGCGGTGAGAGGCAGGAAAACAAATCCTATGTCTGCAAAATTATTTTTCAGCTTTCCCTCCACTGTTGTCATGAAAGAGCACTGCACTATTTGGATGGTAAATAACAACCAAGGACTAATTTATTTTTCTTCATAAAATTATTTCTTGAATTGGATTCAAATGTGTTCCTTATTACACGGTTTGATAATTCAGTGATGCTTTCCCCCCATAACATATGAGCCGATTTAAACCTTCACTCTAAACAGCCTCAGGCTTATTAAGAACAGTGTGGACTGAGTATGGATTAGGTTTAAAAGTAATAAAAAAGTAGACCTGTTGGTTAGGTGAAAAATTCACTATCAGATTCCTGAGTGCAGCTTTCTTTTCATGTGCAAACTGCATTAAATGAGGCATTTAATTCAACAAATCCATAGTTCTGATCCACCAGAAATAGAGACTGGGTTAGTTCAATTTGTAACAAACGATCTCCATATGATCAAAGTCCTGAGAGCTGATTCCAACATACTGCTTAAATTAGTCTAACACCGAAGTGTTTGGCTCTGGGACAATATTTGGAATGTCTTACCAGAAGAAAAATTCCTCTGCACACATGGTTCCAATATCGGGGAATGCCAACCTTGCTTTTTAATGGGCTGACAGGGAGCCTCCGTGCTAACTTTCTGACTCCAAAAAGTTCTTGTGCTGTCACCCGCAAACCAGCTTGGATAATTTTTCCTTGGCTTCCTTATTAAAGCCTGAATGAAGGGATTGTGTGGCTTTCTTAATGTCACTTGGTCTGCTTGCCATAAATTCAAGCACTCATGATGAAAGCTCCACTTATATTTCGCTGGGAAATGGAATCAAGGAGAATGCACCCTCGTTCACAATAAATAACTAAAGTTGAGTTATTAAGTGTATTTCATATACCAGCGCCTTATTACATCAGCAGTTTAGATAATGGCTTCTTAAAAATATTTCTCTACTGAAATCCACGAGGAGCGGGTTGCACATAGACGTCCCTGTGCACAAAAACCAAAGCAGCTGGCTCCAGCAGTAACTTAGGACTGTATTAACCAATAGCAAATATTTACATTTTTACATGCTGCTGTCTGTTTAGATTACGCAGCCGTTGTGCTCTCAGCAGTGAGCAGAGGCAGTGTTTGCTCGCCCCTGCCAGGAGCGTTTGTTTGCTGTGAGAGGGATGCGAGCTGGTGCAGCCCTGTGGCTGCAGTGCACGGTGAGCATGGCACACAGAGCTCAGTGGGACTTGGTGCCCCTGCCTCCCTTCACTCCTGCTTGTCACAGTAACCCACAGCATTTTCAAAGGCCTCGGCTGAATTTTCTGTTTTTATGGTTTGTCCTCATGTGAAAGTGATTCATACAATTAAGCTGGAAGCTTGCTTCGTGGCCTTCCAGTATTTGAAAGGAGCATATGAACAGGAGGGGGAATGACTATTTATGAGGGTGGATAGTGAGAGGACAAGGGGGAATGGTTTTAAACTGAGACAGGGGAGGTTTAGGTTAGATAATAGTAGGAAGTTTTTCACCCAAAGGGTGGTAAGGCACTGGAACAGGTTGCCCAAGGAGGCTGTGGATGCCCCATCCCTGCAGGCATTCAAGGCCAGGCTGGATGTGGCTCTGGGCAGCCTGGGCTGCTGGTTGGCGACCTGCACGCAGCAGGGGGTTGGAACTGGATGAGCATTGTGGTCCCATGCAACACCGGCCATTCTATGATTCTATATTTACATACCTTGAATATGCATATCAGTCTTTATGTTTTTACACCATGACTGTACATGCATGTGTGTAATACTGTGTTCCTAGTGTTCCAGTAGGAACAGCCAATGAGTACACGCCCCTATCAGCATATTGTTGTTGCAGCTTTGCAGCTCCCTCCTGGTTGGTTACGTTGCATTTTGGATAATGAGATTATTTTAAAATCTGTGCTAGACATTGCTTGATATTTTATAGCAGCTGGAAGAGAAGGAGGTGGAATGATGAATGGTTGGAGCTCAGAAATGGAGCAAAACTGCTGTTTTCTGGTAACTCTTCTGAACAGGTGGCTAAGTAAGCCAATTAAACAGACTTTAAGAACAAATTATGATAGTAATCCATTGTCTGGGATCATTGAAATGCGCTGGGTGGAATCTCGTCCCCAGAGCTGCCTGAATAATGAAAGTCTGTTTTGGTGTAATTTTGTTTTCCTGTGTTCATTGAATGTTCAGAGGAGCTTGCCTTCCTTCTCTCTCTGGGCTGGGCTTCAGGGCGCACAGCAGCCTGGCAGCATGGGCTGTGCCTGGCTGGCCGTGTCCTCCTCAGGCGCTCTCCTCTGCGTGCTCTTGCTCAGAGGTGATTAAGAAACAAACCACTGAGTGATGTGCATTACTGTGTGTGTGATGGGAGGGCAGTGGGAAATTTGGGTTTTGCTCCCACTAAGGACAACGAATGGCCCATTGACTTGGGTACTGCTAGAGAACCCCAGGAGCAGCACTGTGAAGCCGCTGTGGTCCCCACCACTCAGCTCCCTCTGCTGAGCCCCTGCCTTTGCAGGTTGCTTTGTGTTTCCTTTTTGCTTTTAAATCCGGGACAGAAAGGAGTTGTGTGGAATTATTTCAGGCTATCGTATGGTAACAACTCCATGTTGCCACATAGGGCTGCGTGAACCGGTGACCCAGTGACAAAATAAATTACCTGTGAGCTGAGGGCTGGAGATGGTGAGTGGCAGAAGAATGGTGCTCCAAATTGTGTTCAAGAGATTCTGTGTTCATTTAAGAAAAGTGACTGTTCAGCCAATTTATTCATTGGATGAGTTCCTTTTTAACCATCTTAATTCACCGTTTTGCCTACAGTGCCCGTCATTGGTTTATTAGATATTCATCGAAAGAGATTTTAGCATAAATACGGTTCCACAGAGGATTACACACAGGGAATCTGTTCTTTTAACCTACTTATTTGGATACCAAGTATTTGGTGAAGTGGACTCGTGTTTACTTAGTCCCTTAATGAAGTCTAGAAAAGCTTTTCTGCAAAGGGAATATTGTTTTGTAAAAACTAGCTTACTTAAATAGTTTTCAAAGTCATCTCAGAACAAAGATTTCAAAGGCAGAGCGCCAGCCTAATATTTACTTTTTACGCCGTACGGTAGTTTAGACTTGCCAGAAAAAGTGCACTTGCTTTTTTTGTGTTGTTTTGTTTAAATTTCTCTGTTTCTAGTTGTGAGATATATATGTCATTTCTAGGGGTATGGAACTAATTGAGGAATATGTCCTGCCCTTGTTGAGGTGAACAGGGCAGATAAATAAAAACTCCATTGGACATAAATCTCCTCCACTAACATCAAAGAAGCAGGATCCTGCTAAGTGTATTTGTATAATGCAGTAATTTATGCAAAAAGCAGCTTTTGTCAGCAATGCAACAAAGCAGCTTTGATAAATGTCCCCTAATTTATTGTCATGTATCTCAAATCAAAGTAAAACATTTACAGCCTGCACACTGAAGGAACCCAGGCCCAGGGCACTTAAAGGGTTTCTCTCCCTCTCCACCTCCAGTCCCCCCCGCCCCCCTTCTTTTTTTTTAAAGTACATAAAGCTAAGTTGGGCAAAAGGTTAAAAAGGCTCTGTTTTGAATGCTAAGTACTTTATACAAATTATGGGAAAAATAATAACGGAGCTGCTTAAAGAACGACAGAAAAGTCTGTACAAATTCAGATTAAAAATCCGCTTAGCTTTTCTCTTCTGGGTGATGTTAACAAATCATAATGCAGGCACTAATTGTGTTTTACAGGGACAATCACAGTGTCTCAGGCTCCGAAAAAAGAGTGAAACAGTGACTGGAAATGGTAAGTGTTGGCCACAGTGCTTCACTGCCCTTCCCAGGTCTCCTGAGCCTTGCCAATATGGAAGCCAACCTAAATGTGAGATGGTGGAAGATGTTACCACTGAATTGGAGATAAAACATGAGCCCCTGAGCCACTGCTGGTTCTTCCATGGTGCAGAAACTCACTGACTTGATCTTCTCCCAGCTACTAGGGAGACACAATGGCCTTGTCTACAGAGCCAGTCCCAGAGGACCATTTTACAATGGAAAGGTCACACAGTGAGGTGTGACTGATGAGGCAGGATCTGAAATGGGGTGGCCATGGTGCCAGTGAGGATGTGGGTGCCCCACAGCCAGGTCCAGTGCTTCAGGTCTGGCCTCTGTCAGTGGGTGCCACCAGGAACACATCCCTGGCTTCACTGCCTCTGCCACACTGTGTGCCACCTGGCTGGTCTGGTCACTGGGTGTCCTGGGTTGGGCTGTGAGTGAGGAGTGAGCATCCCCAGGGTGTGAGCTGGGAGGGAGGGGAGCAGTCAGGGCTGTTGTGTGGGCATCACCTCTGGCAGTGGGGATGGACATGGTGGAGCCATGGACCATCCTGGGGCCACGTCTGGGGACAAAAAGGGCAAACTGCTACCCTATGGACCGGGATGCTGTCCTGCAGTGCTGCTGAGGAGCAGGAGCTCACTCAGGAAGATCTGGAGCTGGCTCACGGCAGGGAGGCTGCCGAGTGCTGATAAATTAAAAGTATGTGGGCCTGTCAGTCACCCGCACTGCCTTCCAGTTACAAAGACCCAAAGTGATACGGCTGCTTCTCGGGACCCTTTGATATTTAGGGAGAGTGATAAATTCAGTTCTGTTTCTGCAGAGATCTAGAGCAGCTCCACATGTCAGATTGCTTCAGAAGTAGACAGCATTTCTATGTTTTTTACTTAGAAAGCTCTGTTTATAATAAACCAAACACACAGCTCCAGGAGTATAATATCCTTCGAGTGGAGTTGTTTCAAAGTGTTTTACAACCCATCTGGTAGGCTGACTCAAACTATTATGCGTGTTCTTGGAGAAAATGCTTTATTCGCACAGATAGTAGTATGTTTCTGGTACTGCAAACCAGAAGACTGAAGCCTTGCAAATCCAGGCCTGCTGCACCATAAAACAGACATGAGTTCACTGAGAAAGTGAAAAGGAGATGTTGTTTCTTAAAAATGTTCTACTTTCTTTATGTAAAGTTGTGCCTATAGGTAGCAGAGCCAGTGCCGTGCCAGTCCTCATTGGCACGTGGGGCTGCTTGCTGCAAGGCCTGTGCATGGCTGCCTTGCTGGTGGCATCATGACACACTCAGGCTGTAAGTCAGTATAAGAATTTAAGTTCCTATCATAATTGCTGGGGTTATAATTTAAATTTTAGAAAAAGGATTCTGCAGCCATGGAGATTGAAGTGAGAGATGTTCGCAGTAGAAGGTGCACTCAGCAAGGCTGACCACGGGTGCAGTGAAAGCAGAGCCTGACCACGGTAACACCTCCATCAGGTGCAGAGCTCAAGGGAGAATCCCCAGGATCAGGTAAGTTAAAAAAACAAAGGGCATCACTGACATTCATTGACTCTTGCTGGATATTTATGGAGACCAGCCAGTGGATGTGAGTGCAGTGAAGTGGTGGGCAGGGACAGTGGTCACCTCTGCTGGTGCAGATTAGTACAAGTGTGGCATGTGGACTCTTGTTCATTGCTGGTGAAAATGCAGAGCTAATGGTGGTGACTGTGTTGAATAGCGTTTGTTGCAGGTAATCTGCTCTATCACACAGTGTTACTGTGCTCTTTGTATATATATCTTTATACAGAGAGATGGATAAGGAGACAAAGGTATGTGTGTGTGTGCATCATGTGTCTCTACATAAAGACATTTCAGTACATCTGTATGTTAGATCACAGAGTGTTGCTGGAGTGAGGGCCTTGCCCAGGGCTGTGGCACTGCCATGGCTCATGGACTTGTAGGGGCACAGCAGGTGACACTGGTTTACACAGCAGTGTGCAGGGCGGATGGTGGGAGCCCTGCCTGCAGAACAAAGCTGCGTATGGGAGCTGGGGGACACAGGCAGCAGGAGCTGCACTGTACTCTGTGTGCAGCTCAAGGCTGGCGGGTTCCCACATCTGCTGTGGGAGGTCAAAGGAAGTCCTCAAAGTAAATTTAAGAGTACATTTCAAATGCGCACATGTAGCAGCAGCATGATCAGCAAAGCTGTTAAGCAGATATGCCACATTAAAACCAGTCTCCTGCAGGCACCAGCAGAGCTGTTTCTGCATGGCAGTCAGGTGGTGGCCAGTACCCAGCAGGACAGTACCTTCCTGTCACTGTCACTGCTGCTTGCTCTGTGCTTACTGTACCGCTGAGCCAGTTCTCTGTGTCTTAGCGCTCAGAGAAATGAATGGGAGCTTTCCCTCCTCCATGCTAAGATCTGGGGGCAGCAGGTGTGCTTTCCACAGCCAAACCAGCAGCAGCTCAGGATGCACGGCCCACCGTGCCCACAGTGCCCGGGTTGAGGATGCCCCTGCCCTCTCCCCACTAACCCCCCCGCTGCCAGCATGGTCCTGCTGCATGAGGTGCTGGCCATACACTCACCCTCTGCCCTCCCTCCTGCATCCATTTTCCCTTTCTTATTGCATCAAGGCTTTGTAATGAAATGTTATCCCAATATGTTTAAAGCAGAGACAGCTGTGAGTAGCTGTTAAATAGACACAGAGAAGAGCTCGCTCCAAAATATGCGTGTTCAACACAGTGCTTTAGCTATAAGTTGTGCTATGAGACCGCAAAAATGAAGAAATCCAAACATATTAATTGTTTGAAACGGGAACGCTCGTTGTAAAGGCAGGCATCCTCTTAGAGGTCTCACTTTATTTCAGTGCACTTATGTGGGAGCAGTACATCTGACACACAGTTTCGGTTTATTGTGTAATGCTTCAATGAGAAGTAAATGCAAATTACCAATGATGATCCTTATAATGTGAAACACAACCAAAATCAAACTTTTTGAACAAAGAAATGGAATGAGATTTTGTTTCGTTCATCGTATCTCACAAATGAGTCTTAATGTGACACACAGATTTTGAAGGAGTTCACGTTCAGTGCAAGCAGGCCAAATAAAGAAACACAACAAACCCTGCCCCCCCATCTCAGAACGTGGCATTAAAACCACATGGATTTTAAATTCTTGTTCTTATACTCAAAATTGCATTAACAGATTTTGACCTCAAGACTAAGGCACGTTACGTGTTTGAAGGCCCAGCACTGCTGCTGCAATCCACGGCACTGCTCCCACATTGCCTGAGCGAGGCCCTGCTGATGCAATAGTGGCCCGCATATGTCTCGTATTAATGATATTTTCCTAATAGTAATAGCATTAAAGCCTGCCTACCTAGCTATTGAGTTACCTTATTTAGGGTAATTTGCCCAAAAGCCTAACCTGGAGCATGTGAACAACCGTATCATTTTATAACACTTAGCTTTAAGATATCAGAAATCAAAGCAGGCTGACAGTCTGATTCCAGAACTAGTAGTTTTCCATTTAAAAAAACAAAAACTGTTGTGTTTCTTGAATTAATTCATTATCTGGATTTTTGTTGTATTTTCCACATGGAATTGATGAAGAAAAATTTTTTTCTGAAGAATGAGATGAGCGAAAATTCACACATGGAAAACAAATGAGCATTGGGAAGCACTCCTCATAGCTAATGGCTACTTGGTCTGGTGCCAGAATTCATACAGATCCTTAAAATCAAGTAAATTATGCCCGTAGTGATAGCTCCCTTTTGCTGGAGTCCCACAACAAGCACCAAATGGTGGAGCGGCGCACAACTGCCAAATTCCATCTTTCACCTCCCATTTCCTTTCAGCTGAGCAGCCTCGTTCCCAGCAGAAAGGCCCATGCATTTTTTATGGCTCCCCTCCCAGCCCCATGTGAAGGGCCTGATCCTGCCCATGGCACAGAGGGCAGTGCCTACCGTGGGGTCAGTGGACGGCAGTGGTGGTGGCGTCTTCCCACTGAAGGGAATGGAAAGAATTGGGTCTTACGAAGGAAATAATCATAATAATCATAAAACAAAAGCCTTCTTTTGCTTGGTTCTTTTGATAAGATCGCTCGCTGAACTCAGAGGTTAGGAAATGTGCCGCTCGCCATGCGCCAGATTAACAACTGTTGAATTCTGTGCTAGAAAATTCAGCTGGATTACAGAAATATCTGTTAAGACGAGGATAAATATTTATAAACAATCTTCCTTGCAGAACACGTCTCCATCATTCATTTCCCCGTGATGAAAAATCTGGAACAATGGAACTAATGACTACATTGTTCCAAAGTTAAATCGTATATCTAATAAGGAAAATACTAAAATGAGCCAAATTCTTTATGAACACAACAGCGAAGCAATTAAAATAAATGTGATTTTCCAGATCAAAACTTCTGGCTGTTAATTGCTAGATGGCACCTATCCTAGTCATATGAGTTTCCCTCGCAGCTGTTTTTATTTCACGATACATTTTGGGCTCCCCAGAGCCGTGCTGAGCTTGGACGTGGCGGCAGCGCGCCCGGACAGCTGCGCGGGGCTGCGGGGCTCAGGGATGCTCTGCTGGGACAGGCCTCAGGCCAGGCGCGTTCTCGCTGCTTGCCCGTGTTACAGTGGGGATGATGGGTGGGCACTGTGGCATGCCTGAGTGCAGAGTGCTTCCCAGAAGGAGTATTTTGGAGGATGTGCTTCTGTTATACGTTGTGTCCTGGTCACGGCATCTGGCTGGGCTCATACCCATCACTCTCTCCATACCTCTTCACTCTCTGCGTTTGACTTAAAAAAATAAAAAATTGTTCATGGGTGCCCTAGCACAGCAGCAGTGGGGCAGGGGCTGCAGCCCCACCAGGAGCAGGGCTCTTTAACCCACCCCACCCCAGAGCTGAAACTCCGGAAACCTGGCACGCTCCAGCCAGCTTTACTTGAAGCTGCACTTTGGTATCTGTAGGTTATTAATGAGATTAAAGAACTCCGTTACAGGGAATGACAACTGCAGTTTGTCCAACATTAAGCAGATATTGGCATCCGTAGGTGTGAGTAGGGAGGCAATGATCTCAGATATTGAACGAGCTAAAGCCATGAGCAATATGATATTGATTAGACAATGGGTATTGTATTTACCCACATAGCTTTATTGGGTGAGGCTCAATGTGATGTGTTTTTATTTGGGAAACTTAAGGAAGATAATTAAAAATGCTGTAAGGAGAGCCCAGCAGCCTTTGTGCTTTGCTTTTTAAAGGCTGCAGATGTCCTGTCTTCTTTCTTTAAAACGGCATGCGTTCCCTCTCCACCTTCCAAAAGATCAAGGGTAATAATAACAACAATAATAATACAGTGTCCTGGAATTTTTCTACATGCCTCAAGAGAACTTTAATTTTTTCCAGAAACTGTTTTCTGACAAAAGCCGCCCCGTGGACTTTTCCTGTTCCCCAGTATGCATTCCCAATGCCGCTGCAGCCAAGTTAAAATGGTGTCTTTTGAATATAAGGCCTTTTATGTAGAAAACCTTTCTCTTGCTGAACAAAACCCTGCCTGCAGCACAGGGCAGCCCTGACCCAGTGAGCAGGTAATGTTGTGCACTGTCAGCCTGCGCACCTGGGCAGCCCAGCGTGGCCTGCATGACAGAACTCAGGAGCCTCACTCACATCCACAGCCCAGCGGTTAAAGCATGCACATAGGATGCATCCTCCCCATCTCTTCTGATATTTCTCCCATCAGTTGCATTCCCTTTCCCCACGGGCCTTTTTCCATTATTTTTTAGTTCATAATCCCACAGTGGTGCCCAGCCCAGCTGTGTTCCCATCTTGCATCAGAAGGCTGGCTCACTGCACTGCTCCATCCATGGGACGCGGGTCCACGTGGCTGCAGGCAGGGCCTGGGCCTGGCACACAAGCGCAGCCTGCACCCAGCTCAGGGCTGAGGCCAGCCCCTGTGTGCCACCTTCTCTGCCTCTGCTGAGGCTGGTTAAGCTGAGGTGTGATGGCTCAGCCTTTCCCCTCCCTCCACGCATGGCTGCTGCTCTACTCCCCAAGCTTTTGGCCATGGGCCGTTTAATATTTTCCTCCAGTTCAGCCATCTCCACTCACCAGAGCTGCTGCCGACTCCGCTCCCATGGGTGAGGCAGCTTCTCGCAGCCACCATTTCCTCTGCTCTCCAACCTGATGCTTTCCAGCTCTGCGCTTTGCAAGGGGAGACAGAGGAGCGTGTGCCGAGCCTCCATCTGCACCGCATCACGGGAATACAAAATGGCACCGAGTCCTACTTTTCCTCATTAGATGTGGGCAAAGTTGGCTGCAGCGCAAGTGCGAAAGCTCATCTTTCTTCAGCTGCTTGTAATTCATGCTTGAGCAAGAGAATTATTTGGGGCTTAAGTCAGAGTCTTCTAAGTAGGTCACAGTTCTTCTAGACCCAAACTCCTGCATATGACTTCTCAGAAATGCAGATCCCTGTCCTCCTGATTTGTGAAACACCTCAGGAGCCCTCTTATCAACTTTATCAGCTCCTCAAATGAATCCATAAAACAAGCAGCTACTGAGAAGTTGCTTCCTGCATAGAGTTCAGACTTGGAAAAATTCCCCTGCCTTGGGTGGCAGCCATTTCTGTCTCATTAGAATGGCTAGTTTCTTGCATTTTAAGGATGCTCCACTGTAGCCAGGTGAATGGATGCACCCTGCAATTCCTTTGCTCTCTGCATCAACAAGAGGACAAAAAGCCATGGAGAAGGCAAGGAAGCTCCAGCCCACGTGGGGTGCGCTGGCTGAAACACAAGCTGTCCACGCTGTAAAACAGCATTCATTTTAGTGGTGCAGAGGCTGATTTGTCAAATCATCACAGCATGTGTTAGATGTTAGTCCTAGTCTTTAGAATAGAACTACAGCTTCAGAAACACCCGGAGATAAAATGAGGGAGATAGAAGAAGCAGATTGAAGTGGATGGCACAGTGCAAGGATGTGTTAACTACTTTGCTGCACTGGTGGCATAAGTAAGTTTTTCTGTTATTTCTGCATGACAGTTCTGAATGCCTCTAGCAGCTTACCACCCAGGTATGAAAATGATAGCATTTGCTTTTTTCACTCATCTAGAAAGTAAGTTTTACCTCCTCCTCCAGTAGCAGGATGAGTCCAGACTACACTGACATGGGGAGAAGTCAGAACTAAGCATACTCTGTATGTCTCGCTAGAGGAGTTGCAGTTAAGTCTGCAATGACTAAGATTGTAGTCATTTGGCAAGGGGAGATTATCCATAGGTATGGACTGCAGTTGTCAGCAGTCACATGTTAATGGGGCATTTCTCTGCATTACGGTGCCATGCATTTAGATTTCTACCCTTGATTGCTGCTTTGGTGTGCAGTGGTGAAGTGCTGGAGCTGGATCACAGCTCAGCTCTGTGGCCGCATTCAGATCCCTGAAAGGAGCTGAAGTGCTATTTTGCACTTTATGGATTATGGAATACAGGATGCCCTCATGCTTTTATGCTTTATTTTTGCTTCTGTGAGGTTATTTTCACTTCCTCTTCTGAAAAGAAACAAAATGTTAGATGTCTAATTGAATGGACTGCTGGAAAAGATGCATAAAAAGGTTTGGCACGTGAACTTCTGTTAAGCAAATGCCTTTGTTTCCAAACAGGCCAGTGATAACAAATATTTATTGACATTTTCCTTCCACAGGGGCGTTAGCAATTATAATTTGCTGGTACGTACCTCATGAGTACTTACACGTTTTGAACAGAACATCTGTTGGTCAAAGATGAAAAAGGAGGTTGAAAAAAAAAAATGTTTTTCCAGGGTTATGAAACTCACAGCATCACAAATTATCACTAGGAAAACAGTTCAAAAACCTGAACTTGCACTTGTGGAAAAAGGAACACAGATAGAGGAAACAGATAAAAACGCGTTGTGTTGGTAGGCTTTGTTTTCTGCAATGATGTATTGTTCCAGCGAAGCGGTTAACAAACAAATTATTGTCTGCGTCCGAAACAGCCAAATCTTTGGTTCCACTGAACAGATGTTAAGGTGAAGCAGATTAAAGCCGAATTCACAATAGGGCTGCTCCACAGGAAAGGTGCCCTAAGTTTATCTATTGTTAAATAATATAATTTATCGTCTTAGAGGGCTACGGAGTAATTTCTGTTCCTTTTCTACTTTTTGAACAAAGATTTATAACATAGATAATCCCCAATTTTAGATATTTGCTGCAGGTTATATTTGAAAGAATTTCCCAAAAGACTGATAACCCCCTTTTTTCCCTTAACCACAGTCAAACCAGTGAACTAATATGATGCCTGCTTCAAATAAATGTATTTGCTGCCTCTGTGCATGATAAGTTTTCATTTAGTCTACGATCAGCTGACAGTATGCAAGTTTGCAGATACCAGTAATTGAATACAGATAACCTTGGTTGTTGACCTATGCGGAGGCATGGCTGTCTAGTTTCCATTGTTTCTGTTTTTGCTAGTTGACACAAAACTGATGTGGGCTGAATTTATATATTAGCCATCCATTATAGTGGGAATTGCTTATCATTGTGGATGGATATTGCAAGAAGTTTCTATTTATTTAACCTAATAAGATGGCAGAAACAAACCTGATTGGGCCCACTCAGGATCAGAATTAACCCTTAGTGGTCCAGTTAATTGCTGCGTGGTAACAAGGCATGTAAAGGATGCTGACCTTATTTCTGTTTTTTACATAATGATTTTCTTTTCAGTTAGAGGGATTATTTCGTTTAGCAAACAATCCTTGCAATATTGAGAAACAGAATCTTAGAGTTGCAAAAGAGCTAGATAGTGCTGGATATCCAAATCCTCTTGGCTTCTGGCCCCGGCCGATGACCATTCTCCCAGAGGAAGTGGAAGCCCAGACTGAGCAGACAGTGAGGTAGAGGTTAGCACATGGTGCCAGGGTCAGCGGCGGCACAGTCCCCATCAGTGCTCCTCCAAGCTCTCTCGCACTGGAGTCAGATCGAGATGCCTTTGGTTGTCTGCAGTGCTTCTGACCAGCTTGGTTTTAACATCACACCGGCCACAGTTAGATGTGCGAATTTCCAGCTATCTGTAAGGTCATTTAGATGCAGAATAGTTTTACAAACGCAGCTGCTTACACAGAAGATCCTGGGCAGGTGAAGGATGAAGGCCCCTGTTGCAATCTAGGGATGACTGACTCATTGGCTGAATCAGGACGGCAACAAAACCAGAGACCATCTTTTTTATCTCTATTAAAACAGTGTTCAAACTCTGATCCCACCGAGTTCAAGGCAGCTAGCTGATCATTGTTAGCATTTTGAGCAGCTTTTCTTCCACCTTAGAGGAGCAGATTCTATAAGCAATTTCTGCTTTTAGCCCTTTTCAGAGCAGCAGAAGCGAGTAACGTGAAGTCCCAGTACAGCTGAAGTCTGGCTTTGTTAAGCTGCAGTGTCATTCAGGTTGGCTAAACTGACCTGGCTTTTGAGATGGCATGGGTTTGTTTATTTCATTTCCTTTCATTTTGTAAATGTCCTCCTTTGCAAGTACAGTCTTA
>NC_064444.1:15370718-15383218 GCF_023343835.1 Lagopus muta
GGGGGCTTTCTGCTCACATTTCACTTCTTTTTTTCCAGACGTGGGCTCATGGGTGTTGCCCAGAAGATTTTTTTTTTACTTCTGGTCCAAAATGAGGAAATTCTTAAGCGTAAAATCTGGCTCAGCTGTGACCCATAAAGGACCTCATACTGCTGATGCTTTGTCAGGCAGTCAAGTTACATGATCTAACTGCAGAAATGTAACAGATATAGTTTGTTTGTTTTCTAACTCACTAAAAATGTTTAAATATACAAAGAGGCTTAGAACATTTACAGTCATATCTGAAATTAGAATGTGTGAAAAATGACTTTTTTTTCGTATTTGAACTCATGCAAAACCTTTGCAGTCTCCACGAAGGCACACAGATGCAGCGATGGGACCTCATGATGGATTGTCGGTGTGTGCGTACGGACATGAAACCGTGAACAGAGGAATTTGCACAGGCCAGCATTCAGGTTTCATTCTGAAACCCCAGCAGAATCAGACCCCTAACTCTGGCTGCTGTTAAACACTAAGGCAGCATGTAGCTTTCCTCTTGCATGGTTTCCCATGTAGTACTGCTGACCTACCTCACTGCAGCTACAGCTGCTCAGGCCCTCGCATGCCTTCAGGCTTTCCTTCCGAGAGTGATTCTGGTGCCAGAGGGTTTTGGCAACAGTTGTAATGTGCATGATTATTTCCATTGAGGAAACCATTGGTGATAACAGCAACAAGGAGGTATGCGGGTGTAAGCCACAGCGTGCTGAAGGCATGAGACCATTAGGGTATGTAAGGATAGGCTCCTGATGCTGTCAAAGAGGAAGCAGCTCTGCACGTGAAATAATGTAGGGAAGGGAATATGCTAAACATTGTTTAACCCCCAAGCTGCCCCCTGTGAATAAAGTGTTTCCAAAAGCCTTCAGACTTGGCTTGAGCTAGGTGCTCATTCAGCTAATGAAAAACATTACATGCCCTCTGTCTAACCAGCCTGATATATTCGCTAAGCATTACAGCAAAAGGAGATGCTTTTTGGTCACTTTTGTTGCCATGTTCCCTGATACCAATGTTGATGTTATAAAGTCGAGCAGTATTTTAAGTTGCTGTGATCTTAAATTTTGTTTCCTTATGCAGCTGCCCAAGCCAGCTTACATGCTGATCAGGATCTGCTGCAGCCTGGGAATAATCTGGCACCAGCTTCTTGGGCAGGCACGTAAATCCTTACTGACATCAATGAACTGAAAAATTCTGAGGCCTGGCAGTGACAAAGGGAATAGTGAATGAGAGCAGTATTTCTTTATATTGATCTACCTTTCCTCATCTACTAATAACACTGGCTGTTTACCCTCTGTAATAAGCTGCGATGGGTGCTACGTGGGTCTTTGCTTTCCAGTTCTCCAGTGCCAGTACACACAAACCAAGAAACCTCCCAGAAAATGAGCTGGCTAGGACTAGATAAAATTAAGTGCATTAATATTGTTAATGTTTGCAATTCAAACGCTTGTTAGACACATTTAGACACTGATTTTATACCTAAGAATTCCTCCAACCAATACTTAGCGTCTTCAATTCGGTCTACCAGATGGGAAGAGCAGATTCCCTGCAAGAGAAGGGAAAGGATGGGATCCCCAAAGCCCCACAGCCACGTGGGGAATCTGGGCAGATGCTGATGCCTTTGTCTTTGTCCCAATCCGTTACTTTATGGAGGAAATTGGAGCTGATTCTGTTCTTTGGATTTCTGTTTTTAATGGTACTTCTGAAGCTATTTCTGCGCATCATCAAAGGCAGCAACAAAGGTAAGCAATTAAGCCCAAAATATAATTTTTCATCAGTTTCTCAATCAAGATTTGGTATGCTTTAAAGAAACGACTGTTTCTGAGAAGCACCTAAATACAGGATGATTTTATTTCCTGAGGAAAGTGCAGAGTGTGATAAGTGGATGCAACAGAAGTTGGTAAGATGATGGAAAAAACTATTAGGAACAAGGATTTAAGAACTCCAGTATGCATCCACACGACACATAGTTGAACTGTGGAACTCAGTACCCCAGGATGCTGTGGATATAAAAAATGTCTATGGCCTTAAAAAGGGATAACAAAAAGTAATGGATGAAATAAAAATCCATCAAGGATTTTTATCCATCAAGCCAAAGCAAGAGACCGGCTCTGACTCAGTTAATGAGAGCTGCTGAAGTCAAAGCCAGGAGCCTGAGATATGGGGGCAGTGGTATGGAGATTTTCTTTTGTGGTCTCTATCCTAAGTGCATGCTGATGGAGAAGGAAAAATGTCCTTCCTAAACAAGACGCTTGGTCTGATCCTTATACAGCCAATCTAAAATAAGGCAGCGATTAAAAAATACAAGCAGTGATACATACCTTATGAATAGATGCCTGCCCTTCTGACACAAGACTGTGTAGGTACTGGTATGGTCCTGAGCGATTAAGCTGATGTTAAGTGCTCCTTGAAAGTCAGCTGTGTTATGCTGTTTAGCATAAGAGCTTTTTGCAGGGATCCTTAAAGTTCATGCCAGTGGATTGGCACAGCAGTGGGAGGCAGCCAAACAAACCAGAGGGCATTTTCTGTGGGAAAATGCAAAGTTTCCATTTGTTTGATAGCTCTGAGTCAAGCAAGTCAAATGTCTATTAAATGTTTTAAAGTTATTAATCAGATAGAGAAAATACTTCCCAGGAAAATAGGATTTTCTCTGGGGTTGAGAAACCCTGTGCAATGGGTTCAGCTGCACTGAGCACCTTCAGGAGGACCCAGGCCAGGGCCTACCTGTGCCACTCACAGCGAGAGGCGTGCCTAAGTCTGGGCACTGCTTCAGCTAACAACTCTCCACCCCAAAGCAATCACAGGTGGTACGGGCTGACCCCAGCCCAGGAATCAGGTGGCTGAGGGAGCCCAAGGCATCTCAGTATACATTACTGGCCCACTGTCAGAGATTACTGCTCTCACTCCCCAAGTCCCATCCTTGCCATCCAGAGTACAATTTAAATGTGTCTTAAATTACAGCCATTTCTGAGGGTTTTTCTAAACTGGTCACAGATGCACAAACTCCATCCTCGCAAGTCCTTTATACCCTACACCTGGTGAAACAGAGGCTGGCCAGTCAAGATGAAAAACCTACCCCCACCCCTGCTCCTTTTACCTTTATACAGTTTGCTGGTGCAGTAGGAGGGTCCTGTGAGAATGCGAGGCTGTTGCTCCCCTCCTTTTCATGCTTGGGGTATCCAGCACTTCCCCTGGAGTACTCTCTCATGGTCTGCATTTCAGCTGGAACAGGACAGGGAGGTTGAGGACTCATTAAAAACTGAGGCAGAATGGGAGCCTGCAAAGAGCTACGTCCATCCCAAGAACA
Organism: Lagopus muta; assembly: GCF_023343835.1. Taxonomy (NCBI): domain Eukaryota; kingdom Metazoa; phylum Chordata; class Aves; order Galliformes; family Phasianidae; genus Lagopus; species Lagopus muta. Next base: position 15,374,056 of record NC_064444.1, read on the forward strand.
GAGGCAAAGTGAGACAGGCTAAATCAAATGCACTGAAGAAAATCTGCACGGATACGTCTACCAAGGAAAATACATACATTAATAGAAGCAGAGATTTAGGTGAAACTAAGGCAACTGCCTTGAATTCACCACAGTTGCCTTTCCAGTAGTTCACTGATTTTCCCCCACAGTAGTCTCTCATGTTTACTTTGGCATTTGTAGGGAAAATGTCATCGGAGTGCTGCTGTGAGTGTGCCCTGCTGTATGATGTTGAGCTGTTCCAGTACCACAGCAGCTATTTTCCAACAGATTAACATTCAGATACTGGGAGAGTTCATCCAGTTCACATAAATCTGCATAGAAATTTTATTAACTTATAACTTCTATTTGGTGGGCCACCTACAAAATGAAAACAGATTTCTTACATTCTTGTGAGATAGAAGAGACAAAATTAAAAAAAGAAAAAGTCTATGAAAACATATGCCTTGCTGAAAAAATGAAAGCACTAATCTTTCAAACAGTGGCATTTGCGTTCCCAGCGCCTCCAAATAAAAACAACAACTTAATTGTCTACTTACTGGATTCATTTTTTCCTTGTTTGGCTGAGGAGAAACATGCCAGCGGGAAGAAAAAATGGATGCGAGCAAAATTAAGGCACTGGGTTGGCACTTGGGAGATCTGGTTTCAGTTCCTGGCTCTGTCAAACACTTCCTATGTGACCTTGTAAATGTCACTTTTGAGCATGTAAAACCATCTGGCCTGATCTAGTGAAACATGTATTTAATTTTAAGATGCAAGTAGTTCCACTTACGTCTCACACGCCTAAATTTAAAGACATGTTTACATGCCATGCTGGTTGGGAGCCACAAGGCATGGCCACTGCCAGGGCGGAGCGCTGCCCCGCTGGCGGCTTCAGGATCCCCATTTTGTCCCTTTTTGGCCCAGGTTTGTCAGAGCAGAGGCAGCCACCCTCCTGCTGAGTGCAGCACCAGCATGGTAAGCTCTCGTGCTCAGCACGGGAGTAGTGCAAATAATTCACATTGAGGAAAGCTGTGGATTCGGATGCTGTTGTTGTAAATAAAATCTGCATTTAGGCGCTGAAATAGTGGCCTGATTTGTAGAGTTGCTGAGCAACCAACGCTCATAAAATCAAGAGCCCACGAACGCTTTGTACTTCATAAAATCAGGTCAGTTATTTGGAGGCTAGAAACAGAAACTGAACCCCGATTTCAGTGCTGGAACATCTGCCCTCGTGTGTCTCCAGGTGCCCTCTGACGCTCTGTCCCTTGTCATTATAACCAGCCGTACCCACAAACACTGCATAAAGCTGAGATTCAGAAGTAAAAACACCATCATTTAACCATTTCATTGTTTTCTAAATGTAATTAAAATACGAGTTCCACTGAGACATTCTAAATATATGTATATAATATACATATGTGTAGACACATGTTTTTAATGTAAATGGTATATATAATGTTATTTTATGGCATAGCAGATGTTTCTTAATTCCCTCCCACCGCACACTGAAGCAAGATTATGCCAGGCTATTTTATTATGAATAATGTGCTTGCTCCATCATTAAGAGGGTTATTAAAGGCATAAACAAACTTTTATGCCCTGCTTTTCAACAGCTGCTGGTGGTCTACAAAGCGATAATCCTGCTTTCAGCGAATATTCTTAGACTTAAAAATAAATAAGGAAAAAATAAATACACGGCACAGGCACCCAGGCTGACTTGTGAGTGGGCAGACTGTAAGAGTGACATCTCAGCGCCACGGAGGTGGAGGTGGCACTGCTTCTGAGCCAAAGCCTCAGACCGTGGGCTGGAAATGAGATGATTGCTCCGTGCATTGCCCCTTCCCACCGCCACATGGGAACTCCTGTCCTAAGCAAACGAGCCTGACTGGCATTTATTTCAGTGGTGAGAGCAGGAGAGCAAAAATTCGAGAGCAAAAAAGCGAATGCTGGCTTTAAATAAACAGATAAACATCTTGCAAAAATACAGCGCGCACAGTAGCTGTTTTTTTCCTTCCTAATTAATTATGTGGCAGAGACACGGCTGCAGATCCTGTAGCCTTAGCTTTGAAGAAAATCAGCTGAGTAGGTTTTATAACTTCAAACAAAAGGGTAGGACAGGACAATAAAGGTTACGTGGCCGTGTTCCGTCACAGGCGCTATCGCTGTTAATTTAAACGGATGTGACCCCTACACGACAAAGCTCCAAAGGTGTACGGGGAAGAAGGTTTATTCTTATAAATAGGACCGATGCCAGGTCAAGCAGGCCCCCTCACTTTGGACTTCCTAAAGAAAACAGCTTCAGACAGCTGAGCAAAAGAGTTATGGAGAGTGCTGAGATAGGAAATATCCACGGTTCCTGATATATTATGGTTGGCCCAGGAAACAAGGAAGCTGAGAGCCAAAGGTAGTCCTAAAGGTGCTAAACTGCACAGCGCTAATGTACACAACAACATCCTCATACAAGCAGATGTTTAAAGAAAAGAAGGGGGAAGGGGAGCTGGGAATGGCATTTAGGCCACGTTGCACTCACCCTAGGGAGGAAAACTAAAAAGGGGGAATGTGGAACCAATTTTCAAGCTTGAGCAACTGAAAGTCTATTAAATGATTCTGTCATCAACATGAGATGAGAAAAAAAGTAATAATTTATACAACAAATTGGGTAATTGTAGCTGCACGGACAAATGATATTTCTTCCCTGATAACTGAATAAACATTGTTACAAGAGGAAGGTTAGAAGGAAATAGCCACTTTGGTGAACTACAAGCACCAGGTCTCCGCTTCTGTTTGTGTCAAACGAAAGGCACTGCAGGCTGAAGGGCATAAAGCTCCTGATCACAAACAAATACCCTGAGCTGCTTAGGGGATTTTTTTTTCAGAAACTGAGCTGATGAAGATGGGCTCAGCTTCACGTAACTACAAGCAATCATCTCAGCCCAATTACTGCATCACGTCAAATTTAAATCAGTTTCTCTTGAAGATACAGCAGCGCAAACTGGAGGAATTAACAGCAATAATATGCCTTAATTACCACTTAATTAATTTACTGAAACTATTATTTTCTTAAACGTAAGCTGCATAAAAAGCAACAAAACAAACAGGACAAACCTGGAGTGGGTGCCTCCAGAAACCACGCAGCGGGATTGCCGTGGGCACAGCCGTGTTGGGCAGAACCTTCCAACTCAGCACTGCATACATCAACAGTCAGCCAGGGCTGCACCTGAAGCACGCAGGCAGCCCAGCAGCCGGAGCACACATGGGAACACGTGCACGGCGGCCACATTCCGGAGCTTCAGGGCCTTGGTGCTGTATTTTCTTTTCTGCCACAGCCTTCCTGCGGGACGCCTGTGGCCTTTGCATTGTTCTGGGCAGAGCCGTGCTGGGTTGTGCCTCGGGGAGCAGCCCCAGCAGCCCTTCCTGAGGGGTCACTGCTGAGAACAAACCCTTAAACAGCCTGCCTGGCCTGGGGACACGCAGCATGTAGGCCTGGCCTCCAAACTTGTTAGCCCTCAGGTTGGGGGAAGGCCACGTATGTTTCTTTACAAGGCTTGCCTAAAGCACAAGCACAGTTAGAAACTCACCTTCCATAGGAAATGATGGAGGCAGTGCCGGCGTGCGGCCACACCATCTGGCCGTGAAGGTGCCCAGCAGTGCCTCGCTTACGGCTGCGCAGTGGAACGGAAGGGATTGGGAGCGCAGGCTGTTGAATTGCTGTGGGCTGTTGGGTTGCTGGGGTGTCAACAGGACACAGGCTGCAGGGGCCACACATGCTGGAAGGCCAAGGGCTGGCTCCTCTGCTGCAGGCTGGGCCTTGAGGAGCTGAAACAAGAGGAGGTACAGAGGAACATGGGGCTGTGCTAGGATCAGTTTCCTGTTTGATGTCTTTCTGTGTAACCGCTCTCTACCCGAACGCAGGCATGTGTGTAAACAGCGCCAGTCCCCCGTGACTGAAATGAAAAATAATAAAAATATATTTACATGACTTTAACATTAGGCTATTAGAAAGCTGCAGTCAGTACAACAGAGAGGAGAAAAATTTACAAAGAATGATTTGCATAGCAAACGCATTTCACAGTTGTTTTGGACAAATGCCCTCGGTAAATATGTTTAAAGTCATGTACAACAAGAATATTTTATCACAAGTAGCCATGTTTTAATAAACACTTCGTCTTTTGGTATTTCATTCTTTCTCATCATAATAATAGAAATATAACACCATATATCACTGTAAAACACATTTCCACATAAACGCTGATAAGCACAAAATATTTTTCATCATTTACATTTTAACTGTAATAATATATGGCAGGATTAAAGCTGCATCCATCATGTGTCTAACTAACCTTGCTGTAATGAATTTTTAAATGTAATGGTTTCTGTCACAAAGTAAAATCATACATAATATCTTTTGACACAGTATGCTGGCGTACGCGAGGTTTTAAAATGTAAATGCAACTTCATTTTTAATTAGATTTATAAACTCTAATCGCTATTTTCTTTTTTGTAAACCAAAGGGAGAAAGAAAAAACGTGGGGCTGCGCAAAGCCTGCAAGTTTTTCCTTAAGGTACGGCGCTGTTGGAAGCGGGCACGCACCCAGCTGTGCTGCAGGAACAAAGGCTGGGCACCGCGCACCCACCTCGTGCCACCGCCAGGAGCCGGCCGGCGGAGCTGCAAGGACAGCAAGGACAGCAAGGACAGCAAGGACAGCCCGTCCCCAGCCCTTACCCAGCGCAGCAAACAGCCCGGCTCAGAGAGGAGAATCATTAAAAATAATTTGCAGGAGCTTTCTGTTCAGCGAGCCCTTTTTTTTTGATACAATATTTCCTTCAGTGATTATCGCCGCGGACATGTTCTGCCATATGGATGGAGCTGGGCGAGGAGGCGGCTCAATACCTGAGTGGTTAATTAAGAGCTGTTGCTGGGCCACAAGAAGCAGGTTTGAAATCCCTCTTCACTCACCGACAATGAGTAGCTTTTTTAGCAGCAGCAGTCACTGGGGACAGCCAGAAGCGCAGGGTAATTATTTGAGATAACATAGAGCTGAAGAGTGCGTGTGCGCGCCCATGTGTGCGAGGGGGAGCGCGCCACCGAGAGGGCAACGCTACAGAAAGTTTACAATAAAAAGGTCAACATCTCCTACTTTTCTGTACAGTGTCGGCAGTCTGTGATGCCTTTTTAGAGCGAATGACAATCTTTTTTTTTCCTCTTAAAAAAACGAATCTCTTATTTGGTATTCAAACGTGGCAATTGTGAGCGTGGGGCAGCTGGGCCAACCTGAACGAGCCATGCTCACGTTATCGGTGCGGATGCTGAAATGACTTTGACTGCACTGTTGCAAAGAAGCAGTAATTCCAACATTAACTCATGGAAACCCTGCGTGCTCTCAAGAACAAAGGAGAAAAGCGTTGAAACAAAAGCCATGAATGAAATGAAGAACGTCCTTAACACAGACATTTAAGGCTAAATTCTCAGCACACTGCCACAGGAACAGCAGAGACTGTTGGCTTTAACCAAGGGACTCACTTGAGTCAGATGAGTGTCTGGGCTCTGGCCACCACACTGCTTGTGACTGGGGGCACCTGGGGGTACCGAGGCCCTTCACAACATCAGTGGTTCTCCAGCAGAGATGTTCAGGGATGCTCTTGCAGCAATGCATCCCACTCACTAGTTTTCCCAAATGACAACAAGCAGCAAGGCGGCTTACAAAGGTGTATTTTCTACAGTGCTTCATCTCTGAAGCACAGGACCAAGCTGCCATTCCCACCCACCATGCCCAGTATTCAGATAGAAAGCAAACTGTGAAGCAATACACTGAGGACCATTTCATTTCTCAGAGCTGCAGAGAGTATGAGCATCCTTTCTTTAACCATCAAAGCTCATCTACATCAGGAGCTCAGAATGCTATTTCCCTGTTTGTTTGTTTCTAAGAAAGTCTTTCTAGTCCTTTACTGAGCAGCCAAATGATGAAACCTCAGTCATACGTTTCTGGCATTTCCAGAAAATCCCACATGTGATTTCCAACTTAGGAGGCTTAAATCTCCATCCAAACAGGCGCTGTGTGCAGCTCACACAAGCTCTTAGCTTTATGCTGTAGGGTAAAAATAAATTCAGGAGAGAGAACCTTCATCCTCCTTCTCTCTACCTCCATTTTCACATCCTCTCAGATGCTGGGAACAGCTGACCCAGAACGACAGGAGACTTTGAGCAGAGGCAATGGGAGGACATGCAGTTACTGGGCATCAACCAAAGACCCAAACATCCGTCAGAGGGGGACATGGCGTACCTGTGCCCCTGCTCTTTCCCAAGGCAACCTTTGATGTTCCACCAGTGCAAACAATACCACTCCAGCAGCGGCACTTTTGCCAGTGTAACTGTCTCAGCTTTGTTTAGAGCCTGCCCAATATGTTAATTATCTTCTTTACCTCAGTGGCATTATACTGTCAAACCATACAACAGTCTTTAGAAAATAAAAGCTAACACCCTAAGCTGCTGTACCCGGATCCCATAATATCTATTCACTGACAATGCCTGAGCTGTCAGATCAGAAGAAGCTTCATTCGAATAAAGGTGGGCAGATGTGTGATAATGAGACAGAAGCATACAGATGCTAATATAACTGTTCAGCAGAGCAGGCTCGTCTTCGTTAGGCAGACCCAGGTAGCAGCTGCAGACTGTCAGACACTGGAATGCTGCTTTCTCTTGATTCTCATTTAAGATCAGCTTCGTTCGCTGTCTGTCAGTGAACTTTTCCCTCACAGGAGCCTGGACCCCTAGGTGATCAGTCACATTTCGACATAACTAGATGTCAAAAGAAGTTTAAGTTGTATGACGAACTGTGATGCATTCCCTGTGCTGGCTGGCAGTCTCAGCCCTCCAAGGCGTCTTGTTAATGATCCACCTGGAAACTCTAGAGTATTTCCCGTATTTTGTTTTCTTATTAAAATACTGGCTAAGCCTTTGTCAATATCCATGTCAGCAACTGTAAGCTCAAGACAATATTATCACAAGCATAATTTGATTTAAAAATGGAGCGCTGGACCGACGCTGACCAGGCAGCAGGAGACACACAGGGAGTGAGAAGGATGCAAGCGTTCAGCTGCTGTGATTTAGCATCATCAATTAAAACAAAATATTACTGATTTTCTCCCGGGCAGAGGCAGGGGAAATGTAACTGAAGCTGCCCTATGCAATACGTCTGCAGCCAGGCAGCCAGCTCTGCTGATGAACACAACCAGGAATAAGATAATGGGAATCTCCGCAGACGAGCACACAATTCAAAAGCTCGGAAACACAAATAACCCGAGACTGCCACTGCACGTAGTGCTGGAACCTTTGAACCGGGAGTCTCAACTCCAGCAGCCTTTCATCTGTTGCTCAGAGCTGTTTACCCACTCACACTCCTGTTTCAGAGAGCAGACAGGCAGAGGCTATTTTACATAACGTACACACGTGCACACACAGTGCAGTGAACTCTCTTACCACAGTTGTGCAGCAAGGCCGGATATCAGCTGGTGCTCAGTCGTGTCACACCAGTCTTCATATTCCTTCTCGCTTTCTTGCTTCTCGGCATTTGAATTTCAACATCACAATTCTTTTGATGCACCTGGGTACAATTAACAGGTTTCCTACGTTCTTAAATTTCTGAATTAAAAGGCCACAGGAGAGACATTTGATGATTTATGAGATTCCTCCTTTTCTTTTTTGGGGTGGGTGCATTGCACGATGTGTATCAGCCTGACGTTGCATTATGTTTTCATTCGAGAGCAGTTATCATTAGATTAACAGAATTGCTGAAATCACAAAATCCAAAATTTGGCTATTCCTCCCAACCAAGCCCGTAGCACTTAAAGGGAACACGAGAAAGCAGGCAGCTCCATCCACGTTTGCGTGAAGGTTTCTGGCATCTCCAGGGCTGTGGGAAGGCCACAGGGATAGGCAGGTCCCACACCACGGAGCCTCTGGTGTGAGCCACTGCCGCTCACGTTTGTTCTGTACACACAAACCCAGCTTCTAATGGTGATGAAGAGTAGATTTGGCAATCTGGTTCTTTCTCTGCTTTCCCCGTATCAATATAATTCTTAATTAAACACTCCTCATGGCCGGTTGATATTCACTAATACTTTCTAATATAAAACAAGATGTCTCCCCCTAGATTCTGGTGTTTAGTAGCCTGAAGCTCATTAGTGCCTGTGTTCTCACCCAGGAGTTTTAAATATTTAACTAGCTAGGATTCTTTCAAGAGGTCTTAACCTTATAATTTGTAATAACTTGGGGATCTCATATCTGAAGTGTAAGTTATTAAAAATGTTTCTTCCCTTCACCCTGCATTGATTTCCTACTTCTAGCAATCACGCTAAGAGCTATTAGGCCAAACAACTGCAGCTGCCTATTTATTTCATTGTAGTAAAACACAAGTGATGATAATAGATTTCCTAATAGAGATTGATCTTGCACAAAAGTCAAAAACAATGCACGTACCGCCTGGGTATACGGTGCATTATGCATTATGCACTGCATGGTTAAAATCGTGCAGCTACAGAATAATACAGGAAGGCCCACAAAAATGAGCGTGCTGACTGATAATATCTTTGCATGGAAGCACATTACTTCTGTTGCTTGTAATGGCCTGAACATGTGATACAAGTAAATTTTGTCTAAAAATTATCTAAGGACCACCTAATGTGCTCTGATGCTACTGAATGTCAGAAATGTCAGCAGCTTCCAGTAATGACTCTCTGACATAAACAGTAAGGGAGAAATATTACAGTTGCTGAAGGAGTTGCGAGGACAAGCATGCATTTTCATGAGAGGTCTCTTTGAATGGCAGCAAGTACTCAAGCAGGCAGCATTCCCTGCCAGTTAAGCTGACCAAAGAAAGCACGCTTCCCCTGAAAGACAATTAAAATGAGTTAAATGAATTAAAAGGGTCCTGCGCAGTTAAAACATGGTCAGAGGTTAGAAACGGTAGTATCTGGATTTATGAAAATCACGTGCCTGCCAAGCCTCAGAAATTGTGTGTAACAAGGGAGCCATTCGAGCTGCAACATAAACAGCTTTATAAAATTGAGGGCAATATACATAATTCTTAATTTCTAGGAGATTATTTTGTCAGCAGTTTTGCCATCTTAGGACCTGGGTAAAATACTGATTTTCAACATTTGATTT
>NC_064444.1:15385718-15408218 GCF_023343835.1 Lagopus muta
TGTAACATTATTATGAGAATGAAGAAAACAAACCCAAGAAGACCTTTGTGTCCACCCATGACATGAGAGCGCCATGTGAGTTACTGTCACTTCAGTTGCCTTCTGTAGTAAAGCAGACCATGAAGGTCCCCTGTACAGTCAGAGATGGAAGCAAGTTTTGCTGAATAGTGGCCAAATTCTGCAGCCCTTACTCAAGCAAAGCTCCTGGTGAACTTCCAGCAGGAGCTTTCCCTTGACAGGAATTCCACTACTAGCATTCCATGTTTTTTCATATTACTGGCCATAGTGGAAAGTGTGTTGGAGTGAAGTAACTCGTACTTCAGCCTACGCAGACCATTTATGCCTGTGTACTTTCCGCACAGTTTAACTTTCAGAATCAGCTGGCTCACGTTATTGTGAGGTTTTGTGTAAGGCTGTGGCTACACTTGGCTGACCAGCTCCAGGCAAACAGCACAGCGAGGCGGGCTGAAGAGCTCCGAGCACAAAGCCCTACCTGCACGTCAGGAGGCAATGCCGGCTCCTTTCTCTGCAGACGCTTTTCTCTGAGTTGCCATGGAGCCATTGGCTCACCCGGAATCAACTCTGCCTGCAGAAATGACTCATCCTGGTACGGAAATCTATGTGTAGAGATTGTTATTAAGAATCCAATATTAATCAAGCTGTGGTATTGGAGTTGTCATAGTTATTTCCTACTCTGAGCACAGAAAATAATGATGTCCTATTATTTCAAATATTACAGTGAGAGAAGTGTGGGTAAATACTAATTTTTTCACTGGAAAAATTATGTTGTGTGTTGCACGTCAATAAATACCGAGATGTGAAAAGCAATCTGAGAGTATACAGGGAACTAGAAACACATTTCCTCAGGGTTCACTCCTTCACCGGCTGGCAGTGCTGTCAAACATCTGCACCACTTCCTGGAGTCAACCCTGCGCTTTGCACTGCCGGAGTACCCAACACCTGGCACACCAACCATCAGGCACTGAGCCTGTTGGAGCTGCAGAGTTTTATTCTAAGTTTTTAAACAAAAGGCAAATAAGCAAAATGCTTACTTCTTACTGCAGCTTTTTGGTATTTTGTTTCCCAAATCTTTTCTTATACGGGAATCAGTTTAAAGCCATTTGGATCATCTATGTTTATTTAATCTAAGAATCTCTAGATGAAATCTATCAAAAGAAATTAAAGTAAGTCCCAGTTGCCAGCGCATGAAAAGATATGATGCTATCACCAGGCACAACTAAATGATGATTGGATCATTTCTTGCAGGGAAACCGGTGGTTTACAGGTATGTAAGCCTCCAACTTTAAGAGATTCACAAAAACCAAAGTTAATTCCGGCAGCATTTCTATGTTGCTTCTCCAATTTTGGAGTTTTCTGTTGTATCGAAATTCCTAACCAAGCCCACTCTCTTCTTATTGCTTTGTTTCCCCCTCTAAACCAGGCTTTTTAAAACAAGCAGAAAAAAGCCCACAGCAAAACTACCCCAAGTATACCAGTTGTATTTTCAGACTGGAGTTCATATTTGATTTCAACCGTGAAAAGAAAAGAAACGTCACACGTTCCCCATTCACTCATACACAAAACAAGCCCACAGATCAGCACAATACGCAATTCCGGACTCAGAAGTTATCTTAGACTGAAAAACAAGGCTGGGCGCTGATGGCTAAAACTTCAACACAGCTGCATGGAAAAATCCTGCCAAAAAACTGCCCAGCGTGCTTGACTCAAGGCTGAGGTGTTCGACCTTCCCCTTCCTGTATCTACAGGATAACACAGGACAGCAGATAGTTAAAAGAGAGCAGGGAGATGGGAACTCTGGAATATGTACTACGCTGTACAAGAGATGCCAACATAAATAATTCACTAGGACAAACACATAACTTTGGAATTTCATTTCTTTTTGTACTGTGGTACTGCAATTGCAGAAAAAGTAGGTACAACAGAACTCAAATAGTGAAGTAACCTACTGCAATGGGCTAACCATATATCCCTTAAAAATCACAACTTTGACAGGAAATGGCTTCATTAAGCACAGGTGCGTGGGACACATTAGCTACCAAAGAAATTGCTATAGTAATTATATGAAATCATGACTAATGACTGGTATCACAGGGTGTTTCGCCTTATCAGATGGAATATTCACACACCCAGGAACAGATACAACAAACAGTAAATACAGGAATTGAGATTTCATGCCACACATTCCTTTTCTGTCTATTATGGACCTGTGGAGCAGATCTATAGGAATCCTTTAATTACTGCTAGCAATTGATCAGCAGATCAGAAACAATGACAACTGCTTAACTGCATTTTGGAAAAACTTCTCGGGTTCTATTTGTTTTTGTTTCACACTGAAACGATAACAAAACCTGCTAACTGCTCCTGCAAAATTCATTAGCTTCAAATGGTTGGGCTGGGATGGAAGGTGCCAGGCTTTGGGCTCCCACTGGCCACTCCAAGAGAGCAATGAAGAGAAAGTGTTCACAGCATGCCTCGAATGGAGTTCCTTGTGACAGGAATCTGTCTCTCCCTCCCCCCTGCAAAAAAATTACTGACACTCTCTCACAAGCAAAGAATTATAAAGAGTAGGAAAAGGCGTGCAATAAAATATCTTAATCAACTTGCTTGCTATGAATAGAAGTAAAGGACCACTGAAAACTAACTGACATACTTTCACACTGCAATGCTAAGTCCTCCAGAGGACCTTCAAGATTGTGCCACCACGTTTGCACAAGCAAGCCGAGGGCTTTTTGTGCATTCTTCACCCTGTGACGTTATTTCCATCAGAAAAAGCTGGAAGTTGAAACTGTGACAACTTGCGCTGACCCATGGGAATGCAAACATCTATCTCCTGATAACACGTTGAGATAATGCACGTCACCACTGCAGCCAGCATGAGGACACTTGTCTTCACTTATTTTATATCCACTCTATCACATTCCAGGCTGTGTTTCCCTATCTTTCCTTTCAACACACTCCACGCATTCCTCCGGCGAAGAGCACAACTTGCTCGCCCCAACACAGCAGCGCCTTCCTTCCCGCAGCTGAACAAAACCTGCCAGCTACTTAAAACTGCTATTCTAGAAGGTCAGTTTTTCACACCCTGCTATGGGAGCAGCCTTCCTTTCTCTTTTTGCAGGGAGTTTGGCTGCTGGCTGCAGCGAGGCTTTCCTCCCACAAGACAGAAACACAGTGTTACACTCCGTCTGTGATATCTGGAAAGCACCCAGAAAAAAGAGCACGCGCAAGACTCCTTGTTTGCTCTCCATTATTCTATTGATAACTCCTCCACTGTGTTGAAACCCGCAGCATATTCTGCATCCTATTCACCACATCAGCCAAGCCTCTAACATCACCAACCGTAACAGAACCCTTACTTTCAGAACTCAGTGACATTTTTGCTGGGTACAGACTCTTGACAAAAATATTACACTAACATGAGCGTTTCTGGTGCTGTGTAGGGGAGCAGGAAAAGATGCTGAACAAAAGCAAGAAATATTAACGTGAAAATTCATGTTCTTTTCCCTGCTCCAAGAGCACAGAATGGGAGCAGCAGAGAGAGAAGGGGAAAACCCCAACCTGGAAGGATTTCATTTTGCAGAAATGTATTTGTGGAGTATTCCTGTCACTGGAAAATTAAATCATTACTGACGATCATGGGAAAGAAAATACTTCACGCTGTTTGTATTTTCAGAAAACAGCTGTAGTCTTTGCTTTTAATTTTCTAAAATTCATATAAAATTGCACTGGATCAAATTTAATACTTTGCTCAATGGATTTACAGCATTTTAAATTGGTCCATTCAGCACTGAAATTACAACCACCAAAACTGCAGTGCCTTTCAGGTGCCTGCACGAGGCTAAAGCAACTGATATTACCTGCTGGGCTCCAGCGCAGAGCTGAGGGAGCTCCTCCTGTATTCGGCATTACCTGAAGCAGAGAGAGTCATTTGTCTCTGTTTCTACCTCAGATTTCTTCTGTCCTTTCCCCTTGAGATGATACATTGAAGTAAACCATTTTTCTGGTGATTAAGAATCCAACCTAACGACCGCTAGATTCGCAAGTGTGGATTTCAACAGGTGTCAGATGCGACCTCAGTTTCCCTGTTGGGACCACAGACTCTTTGCTTCTGACTGCTAATTTTGTCTCCTCCCCGGGTCTGCTTACCAAGGAGTTTCCACTGGGGATATGGAATTCACATTTTTGATGATGACGTTGCTATCTTATGTCTTTGCAGGGTATTTTGTCTTTGAAGGACCTTCCCCTCTCCCTCCACTGCGAACCAACTACTATTTATCACTTGTGTTGTGGCTTCTAGGTGATGTTGTACACAGTGTAGTGAATTACTCTAAAATTCATCTCGAGAGGCAAGCAATGCAATTTGTTACTTACCCAGTGCCAGAAAAGCACGCAGCTTAGGATACATTTTAACTGGAGAGAAATTATCTGAATTTAGAAATAAGTGATTTTTCAGTTAAACTTTTACCAGATGCTGTATTGTGTTATATACCAAATTCCTGGAAAAGCAAGGAAAACAATTCCCAAAGTCTCATACTCAGTGTAGGAAAGAACATTTCCACATACATCTGAAGGCTTAGCTTTTTTCCTATGGGCATCTTGTGGGCACAGTTCAAAAGGCTGTGTGTATTCTTATAGACAATTTAATACAGTGAGCAGTGTTCACAACACAAATTGCACTATCAGTTTATAGCTGTTCTGAAAAAGGGATTTTCTTTGCATACCCACTATACAAATTCAGTCACCTAAATTACAGAGATTGATCTCTCCGTGATGAAATAACAATTTAAGCCTTATTTATCTGGGGGTGAGCTATACACCTGCTCTAACCTCCAGACAAATTACCACAGAACCCAGTGTTTGCTAATAAGGTATTTCAAAGACTCTAAAGCTGACAATAACATAACCTCATTTGCCTGAAATCCTTCAGGCCTATGAGCTTATAGGCAGTTGTCCTGGAAAACAGCCCTGCTACATCATGCAAAGGTCAGCACGCAGGAGGAAGGAACACATACTGGGTCTAAGGGCAGCAGAACATTGTTCTTTAACTAAATATGTTGTGCACAGAAGAATAGCAGCTGATTGGATTTGTGAAGATGTAACGAAGAACAGAAGAAGAAGGATGTATTACTGAGGTTGATGGCTCAAAACTTTGCTTTTTCTTATGTTTGGAAATGCACGGGCAATTGGTGCACAGTCTGAGAATTCTGAGAGCAGTCTACAAACAAAGCATGGTCTGAAGAGACTAAAAGAACAAGAAATGGGTTTGTGCTCTTAGGGAAAGTTTCCAGACATTCTTCAGACATTGCCTTAGGTACACTGCATTTCAGTAATCCAACTTAAAAACCCACAAATAATTTTATAATAGCTCACGTGCAAATTTAAAGACTTGCAAAACCCATTGTTGCTTACATGGCTTTTGATAAGATTCCTCAACGAAGGAGAACAAGAGTTTTATTTCTCTAACTTCCATCAGTTGCTTCTACCAAGAAAGTTCACTAGAAGCCTTCTGTTTAATTCCCAGGTTGGAGCAAGACAAGGGGAAGCACACAGCACTGCTCAGCTGTGATCCCTCTCCTCCCGGAAGACACTCTGGACAGATACAGTAAGTACACACTTCTTGAGAGTATGAGCCCTCCTGGCCTTGAGGCCATGGTCAGCAGGAGGGGTGACAAAGCAGACGCCTGTGGTGCATGACTGCAGTCAGGGCAAATTAACAAGTGCCCCTTCTATTCACAAAGAGAAAAGAATGGAGCCATTCAAGAGCAAACCCATCTGTCCCTGGGAGGGTTCACAAGAGTGTCAGAGAAACCTCACAGCCAACAGTCTCTAAGTAGTGGCACACAGGCATCCTGCAGAAGCAGCACTTTTGTCCACTGGTAGAAGCTCCACTGTCAGGATGCTGCTTTCACAGCCCATCTGCTTGCAGGCTGAACAGAACTTGGAAGATTCAAAGTCTGCACAGTGCTACCTTTTCTAAAAAGCAATGGGGAAAAAAGACAAGGCAAAACTTGCAATTTTCATCACTAAGTCAGGATTTCTTGGGCATGAATGAAACAACTCTTATTTAATAGCTGCCTAGTTAATCGCTTTGCCACACAAAAGGCATGGACAAAGTAGGTAGGAAATCACCGTTACAGAATCTCTCCTAGGAAACAAACCAATGCCTTCCCTAAGCTTTTGAATGAACATACCTGTGTTCACAAGCAGCCATCTCAACATGCCTCATGTCTGCATTAGTTATAATCACTGGGACAACCCTGAAAATACACATCACAGTAACTGCATACAGTGATGCCCGCCTGTATTTGCAGAATGCAGGGCAGACTTCTAGGGAGCTTGCTCTATCTCACACACATCAGCAGATGCCAAGTGACAAAATGTCAACTGTCAACGTTATGAACTCACTGCTCATCAGCACACAGAAAAGAGGACTGGATCACAAGTATCTGTACGTTTGCTGGGAGTGCTGATCTCATTTTAGCACCTCTAAGGAGATGCCTAGGAAAATGCAAAAGAACTCTGGACTTTTTGAAAGTTATTGCTGCAGGAGAAGATAAAAACTTACACCATTCTGTGAGTGGAAACTAGTGGGCACTCTTCATAGTCCCGAGTGAAGTCCAAGCCCAAGGAACTCCAGGTGAGCATGAACCCAGCTTCAAAATCTGCGCAGCCAACACAAGAGATCCATCTCATCCATGCAGCCTGGAGGATTACAGTGTTATTTGGTGCTCAGTAGCAAATCTGAGCAATTCTTTCTCCAGATCTAATATTGCTCACCATGTAGAAAATGCAAACCTGGTTTTGCCAGCCTCCTTACTCTCTGTCGTAACTTCTGAGCATGAAATAAATGGCTGGGGAAAGATGATGAAAACCTTCTTTGGTCCCTCTTAGGTCATGTATCTTAATTTTTTAATTTTCATCCTGTAACAGCTGCCAGTAAGTTACAATAACACAGATTAAGAGGGTCATTTAGGGGTTGTTGTGCCGCTAACTGAGAAAAGAAAATAGCAGTCTATCAGGCCACAGATAACATATGGAACAATAGTCCTTCCATCTCAAATCAGTACAGATTCAGTATTCTCCCAGAGTGCTCTCTTCCCTTCTTCCCTTCAGGAAGTGAAATTCAAACTCTCTAGCTGTGATGGGAAGAATTATATACCCTTTCTTCACTCAGACAAAAAGGCTGTGCTGATTTGTCCAACTTTAGATTCAACTGCTATTTTGGAAAAGTGTTTTGATCAACCTAAGACCCATATCTTGCTTTACTCTGGCAACACTTCTGCTTCTGTGTGCCAGCAAGAGACGTAGAGGAGCAAACTACAGACATAAGACATGATCCCGAATGCTTACAGCAGAATTGCAATCACTGCTTCCATAGGTTGATTAGGAATCGTTTTCTTCCTTCATGCTTCCAGAAAACCAACAGGCTCAGTATTGATCCATTAAATCAAAACACCTCTCCAGACAGGTCAGAGCCCAGCCAGTGCTGTAATGTGGGACAGCTGATTCATAGTAAGGAATATTTTTGCACCTGTGTTCCTCTTTTAAGAGCTTTTGAGGAGGGTTGTGCTGCAAGACATTTTTTCTGGGGCGACACAACGAAGTCTCATTGATTATGTGCCACAAACAACGAGCAAAGGCAGCCTCACAGCGAGCACAAACAAGGCTGATGCAGGAGGAGAAACATCATCGTCATCTAGGAGAAACAGTGAAGCTTGCTAGCTTCCACCAAGGATGAGGTTTCAGACAGGACGGTATAAAGACTGCTGCAGAATTACATGTCAGCTGCTTACCCCAAACTGGCTGCTTTATAGTGGCTCTTGAGTACGTGTCACATTTTTCACCATTAAATGGAGAGTGGAAAGAGCTAATAATAAAAAAAAAGAATACCAAACAATCAGAACATAAAAGCGTATGGCCTCCATAAAATAACACATTTTTCTTTTCTTAATGTTTCAGCTGTCTGAAGAATACTTTTCTGGTGTAAAAGAGATAACTATATATCTTCTGATTTTATTGGCTGCAGATTACACTAATTATCATAAAAAATTACTACCACTAATAAAAATTCTATTATAAGTTACTTATAGTAATCTCTAGGGTACTATAGTTAGCTTAGAAAAGATCGTAATTACACTGCATTACAGGGAGAATTTGTTTCCTGCAGCAGCTTTAACACTATCTGCTCCTTTTAACACTTTCAAGTTGCCTATGTTTTGTTTTTTTTTTTTCCTCTTTCCCTTTTCAGGTCAAATGTTGCCTGTTATTTTCACTGTGCAGGATGTGATTTTGTCCCAGAACAACGATCCATCTCTGTTGCAAGTGACGCAAATGAAGTTTTAAAATCACAAATATCTGGGTGGGTTTCACCTCCCGAGGGGGTTAGCATGTCTCAATGGAAGGATGCATGAAAGGGAAGACCTAACTCTCTCCGCCCAAAGGGAAACGCTCTCAGTATAAAATTGCTGGAAGCCAGTGGGTGTTCACAGAAAATACAATGTTCGGACTTTATTTGACAAGACAACAATTGTTATTTTCCCTTTTAGATACTTTGCATTTTACCATCTGTGAGGTTGATGACTCTTAAATGACCTTAAATCATACCGCTGTTAATGGCAGTGGTTACAGGCGAATGTGGGTCTCTGTGCTACCTGCTTGGACTGAACATCAAATTAAATAGCTTTACTTTGATGGCTGACGCTGTAGTAAATAACCTCAAAGTCCAACTAATTAAAATAAAATTGAAACAGTGGCCATTTCTTTTAGAAAGGGTTTCAATGCTTCAATAGCAGGGCTAATCAACATCTTAATTAACAGTCATATAAAACGAAATAGCCCATTTGAGTTGCTTTAAAACAGACAACTTATTTATGCAAAGACTAGTGGCATATTAATTGCCAACTCTAAGAAAATATACGCCTTTGAGCTTTACAGCTTCCTTTGCACCAAAGAGTTTGAGAACTAAACTGTGGAAAAAGCGTATTACAGAAGTTAATTTTATGACAGACACGAACCAGAGGCACAAGCAAATGTGGGTAAGTTTCGTGGCATGTTTTGTTTTTGGAGTTGTAAGATTAATTAATCGAATGTAGCCTCTTAATATTCCATTTAAATTTAAGAACTCAGGGTTTGTCTGGCCAACGGTGACCAGAACATCTTTGAGCAGTACAACAGTAAACTCTAAGCACGTGGTTCAGGATCTCAAATGGGCCATTCAGGACCCCATGAGAATGAGCCTTCTCCCTGGTCTCGGAGCATTTGCACGTGCTCTCAGAATTGACCCAGGCCAACAATCAAAGGCCTACTGATGGGAGCAAGCATTTCCAGGATCAGGTCCCAACTGACTCATCTGCCCCAATTAGTCTACCTCAGGTTGTATCTTTAAATAGCTTCCATTTACCGACGTGTGTGAGGGAGGAGCGGCAGGGAGGAATTACATTTCCTCTCCTAATTACTTTACTTTTGTTGACATCTTGGAATAAGTTTTTACTTTCAGAGGAGCAGAGTTGATTTACACTACAGAAACAGCACAGCAAGCATGAGAAAATTATTTGCCCTTCCTCCTGCCAGGCATCCATTTCCTTTTCACTGTTGCTAACAATGCGCTAACTATTTATGCATTTGTCAAAGGATCCAAGCATAAGAAAACTATATTTAAATCACTTCACTACAAAGTGAAAACACAAGGTAATGATTCAGACTCTATTTAAGTAATAATAATATTTGCACAGCCTGCCTGGCGAGAGCGCTTGTAGGTGACAAGAGCTCAGTGCAGTCCTAGAGGGGCAGTAGCAACAAGAAATAGCCTTTAAATTTCTTCTTTAAAAAACAGCTTTTAATTTACAGCCCTGAAGTACGCCCAAAAATGTGTCATTTCTCCTGATTAAAGTTCGATTTTACTGCATTTCTCAATGAATCTGAAAACGAGGGGGCTTTATTGTAGAAGGACAATCAGTGGGCTTCAGAAAGCACCTACATGAAATGAGCTGCTCAGCTTACCTTTCCCACTACAGAAAGATTTCCACCTTTGGTCATCAACCAGAACTAATTGCAAACCCAGCCACCCATCCCAGCACAGCCCTTGAGGACAGGAGGATGTGGGAGCCAAACTGGGACACTCATTGCTGGGCTTCAGAGCACGCTGGGTCTGAGGCACACTAAGAAGGCAACAAGCTGTGCGTGCTCCACAAAGACGACCCATCTCTTTGCTGTCAACCTAGCCCTTCTCACAAGCTCTGCATTTCAGTAACCTCATCTTCAAAATTCAGAAGGTAAAAAGAGTCTGAGCATCTTCACAATTTATGTGAGGCTTAGTCATACAACAGTTTGAACAAAGGCATTTTGAAGAATAGCACATAGGTTGTTCTAAAAGTAACGCATCCTACACTGCCAATCTGAGCTTGAGAATGAATTGAGATTCTTCTTTTCTTGGTACCAACACTCACGGCCCTGAGTATCATATGGGGTTTGAACAATATCTGGAAGACTATTATACTGCAGCAAATCCATTAAAGTTTTGCCCCAAAGGAAAACTAAGACTTATTCTCTTCCTCTTGTAGGGAAACTGAGCGCTTCCATTCCATGTGTGTTTCTCATTTAATGCATATGTCAATATTCTTTAAAAAGCACTATTTCCAGCAGAGAAATCTGTGCCTAGGCAGAATTACTCTGCTTAGGTGAAGCAACAACTCTGCAGTATACCTGGGTGTGAAAGCTACATAGGGAAATGCTTTATTCTTCCACCTGACCTAAAGCCAGGAAGAAAATGAATCATGCTGATAAGTCAAAACACTTCCAGCAGATAAAATACAACAGGACCTCATGCAGCATGCCCCACGTGGCGTGTATGGCTAATGCAATGGGCTGCACATGCAGCCTAACATGGAAGAAGAGGGGAACTCATTGTTACTCCAATTCAGCTGTAACCTGAAAAAGTTGTGCAACCTATTTCTAAATTGTCAACTGCTCATTTCCCCCTTACAAGCTATGGGGAGAGAAGTGCAGGAGATGTTCCCCTCAAGAGCAGCCCCTGGCTCCCGGGTCGGCAATGACCATGGCTTCTGCAGTGGAGCAGTGCTGCTGTTGAAGACCTCTTGCAGAACACATCCCTCCCAGTTTGAATGCCATTTTGGTAACTTCAGAACTAACCCAGAAATGTAGTCAATCCAACAATACTAAGAGGGGCATTGTTTAGATTGCTGATTAAATGCAACAGTATCCAATTCCAATGTAAATGAGGGAATCTTTTTCAAATCATTGTGTTAATGCATGGTAATCTGAGGTAAGATGGAACCATTACCAGCTTCGCTGGGGCTGAGATCCTCCCAGATGTTTTCCATAGAGCATAAACCAAATAAATTTGCTTCTAAGAAGCGGAATGTGCTCAAGGCCTCTTTTCCATACTGCTTACTAACTGAAAATTCAATGGTTTCAAAGCTTCCTCAGTAAGTGAGCAGCAACATGCCCTATCTGTCATACTGCACAGACGCCCCACAGTTGTACTCTGTGTGCACGTGGCACTTGCTTTTGAACAGCCATCTTAATGTGCAACTTGGGCTGAATTCAAGCTTTGCACCGTCAGCTTTGTTCTCTTCTAAGCAATTCGTCTTAAATGGCCAAAGCAAAGATCTCAAACTTTATTTACATGTAACCTGTCGCTGCAATAACAAGCCTAAAGCCTTTCCCCAGCTTTCAAGGAAGAGACAAGACTTGTTTCATTTTCCCTGGCAGTTGCTTCTGCTTTGCAAACCCCATTCAAATGCGGACTGTTACTTTTGAGCACTGAGAGTAAGTGTTAAATTGAGATTAGGGTGAGCAGCAGATTGCTTTGGTTGGGGAAGAACTTATTTCATAAAGACACAAGAGAATTAAGCAGAGTTTCATGTCACTTGCTGTATGTGCTGATCAGAGAGTGAATGATGAATTTCTTGCTGCGGACGGCTGCTCTGAGGAATACCGTGCAGCCTTCAGGTGGAAGGAAAAGAAGTCATGCTTTAAAAGGGGGAAAAAAAAACCCAAACTTTTTTAGTTCCTTCATGTAAAAAATAAACAGGTCTTTCTTGCCAGATTTATTATTCTATTTACACATTGCCTGAATGTGTCTGAGAATATTTTGAATTTTTTTTTCCCCTCTGAATCTCATTTCTCTATTACCTTGACAGCTTGCTTCTGTCAAAGAGAACAGACTGTCGTTACGTTTATAGTACACACCTGCATTGAGATCTAGGGCTTCCTTAGTCAGTGGGGAACAGCACTTTGGTTGGTGGGGTCTGTAACACTCAAACTGTTTGGTAACAGTTACAACAAGTTACAAGTTATGTGCACAAGAGACTTTAAACATCACTATTACGTTCTAAAAGAAAGAGCAAGCAGGTGTTCTTTACAATGTAGGCTGTACTTTGCTATGTTAATTAGACAGCAATTATAGCTCCTGTACATTACCTTAGCAGACAAAAAGCAATTGCTATCTATTGTATCTTCCAGGTCCTCATAACAAATGTAAGAAGGGTCAAACTTTGCCCCAAACAACTCTAATTCTGGTGGGTACAGAGCTGGAACAGAGCTTCTCTGAGGTAGCAACCTACAGTCCAAAGCAGAAGAGCATGTGGGCTGTCAGAGATGCCTGGGGCCTAATAGGGAAACAGACTGTCTTCTACTCTTTGACCATAAGTACAAATCTGTCCATTTTTCTGCTCTCCAAAGTGCTGGTTGCATGGCCAGTGCTTTGCTGCCATTGACTCCCTCTGTTGGCTGCCTGTATGTCCTCCGGCTCCTGGCTTTCAGCTGGCATGCACATATGCTATTCAGAGCAGCACAGACTGTCATCTGCTTATCTAGTGTATTATGTGACTAGTGAAGTGCCACATGGTTGAACACCAGGAAACATATTGCTTGCTTTCACTATCAATGACCTAGAGGGAAGAAATATGCAAGAGAGGAAATTTGCGGTGATAAAATGGGGCTGGAACTGGGAAGCACGTCTAAACAATGAAAGTGCTTGACAAAAAAAGTGGCTACTAACTTCAAAGATGAAATGCACAGCCTATACAAAAGGGGGCAATGCTTATTTAACTGGAGCAAAATACAAATAGAGAGATCTGGTCCATCCACATGATCAGAAAACAGAATATAAAGTTTTAACTGGAGTTACAAAGCTGACATTCACAGAACGGAGTGTCTTTCTACTTGCCAGGACTGTCAGCAAACTCTGTGCTTTCTCCCACATTTTCTGTATCCTTAGGAGGAGCTGCCCTTGAAGAGTAAAAAGCAAAGGAAAAGCAAGTAGGTTCTTACTAAGTACCTTTTTGTTGTCTTTTTTTTTTTTTTCAGATGCGCAGTTTCAAACCTCTCTCTGGTAAAAAAGTTCCTTCATTAAAAAAATACATAAAAAATACTGATAGCCTCTATAATAAGAAGATTTCTACAGCTAGAACTTAAAGAACATTACTACATATCTTAAAGCTGTCCGTAAGATCATAAGATTTAGCAACACTGAGACATCTGTAAGCTCTATCTTCACCTCCATGCTCAAAACGTATCTCTCTGAAACACCTAGAGCTAATGTGGCTAACACACCATGCTGGCTTATCCTCCTGCACTGGATAGTTTCATTTCTTCTGCTCTCCCTTCCGACCCACACATTAAATGCAAACACTTTGCATCTGCCTGCGTCACCAGTTGTTCAGCAAAGAAATAAGGGTCAGAACTGACTTTGCTGTGATTTGTTATAGCTCAAGGACCTCATATAACCACATGATGTCACTTTTCATGATGAAGTTCAAGCCACTTTCCAGTCCTAGGCATGCAGTGTACACGTAATGAGCTGACTTTGGCAGGACTGTCCATCTGCACTGTAAGTCACCCAGCAGTGTAAACCAGCGTATGACTTCAGCCTCAGTTTTATGGGTGGGAAACAGCTTTGAGCACACACTGCAAGCCTTCAAGTATGAGAGCCCCAGCACAGTGATGTTTGTAATGCTGCATATGCTACTATAAACAAATAATACTAATAACAGGAGTTAGGCTTTTATAATATTAGAATTATTGTATTTCTATTTTGCATGCGATCACTTACTTATGGAGTCAATTCCACTGAAAAACATATGGAACATCAGGGAGAGCACACTCCAATCCAGCATTATCTGGCCTAAGATCATGAGAATTTCTGAGGTGAAACAAATCAAGTTAGGAGTTCAGTAGAATATACATCAAAATTCAGAGAATCTGAGTCTTCCTATGTAGAAAAGGTATTTGTTCCATAAAATAAACATTTTTAGTACAATATAGAATTCTATATTCAACTGAAGATGATACTTGGACTTCTCTATTACCATATGTCTTGTATGTCAGGTTCTGACAGCAGTGCATCCTACTTATTTCGAAGGAGGCTACCACAAATACAAAGAGCACAGTAACACTATTTGATAGAGCAAATCCTCAGCTACAAAACACTACTTCTCAACACAGTCATTACTGTGTTGACACCATTAGGTCTAAATCTTTGCCAGTGATGAACAAGAGCAGGCATGCCACTCTCATACACATCTGCCCCGGTAGAGGTGACTCACTGTTGCTGATGCCACAGCTGAACTGCACCAATCACTGCCTCAGAATGAGGATGGAACATCGGTGGAAGGTTCAATCTCTGCTGCCATACCACCACCACCACGCTCTGATATCAGGAGTCAATATAATAAAACAGGCGGCATAACTTTCAGAGCAGCTCTTATAGCTATTAATTAGACACTTTATTAATAAGACCTATGATCTCCATCTACGGAACTTCACCTAAAAGACAGACCTCACCATCCAAAATATGTAAAACACCAGACAAGGTTATTGGAACCTATAACACGTACCCAGTTTGACTCTGTACTTAGGATTCAGAACAGAAGCTTAACGTGAAGTGGAATCAAATTCTCCCATAACTAAATGCTCTCTGAAGAGCTTTATTGAGTTGCATTTAACCATGTTTTGATGCTGCTCTGAACTGTGACTGCTGCTGTTAAGTCTCGTTTAAGACAACTCAGATTTAGCAGAAAGAAATATCTACTCTCAAGAACTCTCTTGCTAAGGAAATTCCTCATTAGCATTTAAGATACCGGTTCCAAATTTATTTCCTCACTCCAAAAGAAAAGAAACAAAAGCTAAACATCACCATTTGCCACGGATGCGGTTTCATTTGTCCTAAGGTACCATCACTTTTCCTTGGTGAAATGGTTGCCTCTACATATGCATCTCAGTGTGCTAAGACAAAATAAATTTGAGGTTGAGGCTAATTAAAACTGAAAGTAAGCGTTGATCTGACATGTTATTTTGATTGGGTTTTCAAAGTTCAAATAGTTCCCATTCTAATTTATGTTATGCATGGTATACATCTTCTTGGTTGAACAATTACATTATTCTAAACAATTATACTGCTATGATACACATAATGCATGGCTCCTGAGCATAAACTTCTTTAATGATGGCAGATTGTAAAGTGGTACAGTTCACTTTTAAAAGGTCATGCATCTTTTTTCAGTAGATTAACATTTTATCTTTTAATGGTGTTAAGAAAAGGTCAAAGATTCTAACAGATGGAATATGGAAAGCTTCTACTGAAGAAGATCAATGTGTTAAGCATCAATCTCAGTCCAGAAACACAGCCATTTAATGACTGTTGTTCTTGTTTTATTTTAAATTACCACTGTCTTGGCTGTTTAAATGCTAAAATTACATTTTCATATTTTTTTAAAGAGGGACCATAGCCATCATCTGACACAGATCTACGTTAGTGTTGTATTTTCAAAAATGCGTCTTTATCGTACAAAATAAGAGGAGTTATTTAAATAATTAGCTTCCCCTTCGGCTAATGGCCTGTCACTTTGACATCCAAACGAATGCAGCAGAATGAACCCCAACAGCACCACGGAAGATAATTCTGTATTGCTTTAACCAAGCACATTTGCAGTAATTTGAAGGGATATCTGCTCTCAGATAAGTCTTCTGGTGTAGCACACTGTTGAACAGAAAACTTTTAATACTGCTATAATACAAACTTATATCAATCAAGAAGGAAATATTTAGGTATTAGGTCTTTGCAATAGTATTTTATTATCATTTTTAGACCTGGCTTCTGTAAGAGAATAAAGCCTAAGCACTTCAGCTCTCCCAATAACTTCAAACCTCAAGGGAAGAAAGTGTTAAGTGTTTGCAGGAGACTGTAAGCTATTCTGAGCAGCTACATGCCTCTGTCTGCTTTTACAAAATAACTCTTACAACTGAGTAACATGATTGGTTTTCTGTGTGGTAAAGTAAATACCAACACAAAAAAATAACAGTAAGGGGTGAAGCTGCTTTGTAAAAAGTTACCAGAGAGATTCTAAAGACTGGTGAGCTTATGTCTCTGCAGCTCATCTGTGCATTTTCAAGTTTCCCGTATTCCTATTATCCTCTCAAGCCACTCCTGCTCCTAAGAAAAGGGCTCCAAGGAGAAGGCAACATTCCAGAAGCATGAGGGGGTCTTCAGAGTCTTTGGAGGTAAATGCTACTAAGCAAGAGAATTTGCAGCCCAGTATCCAACTTGACTTGTGCATTGAAGCATCTTAGGAGCAAATAAAGTCTATAGATATGGTATCTTTGATTACTACACATGAGAAAAAAAATGATGAGCACTGGGAGTTGCCTGTACCTTGCTGGCAACATTCCTCCTTCTAATGGCAATGGACAGCAGTATTTTGGCAATCTAGTGAGCAAGCTAAATGAGACTTAAGAGTTTACAAGACATCTATACATTCAAAAAACCAAATAGTCAGTATCAACTGGACGCATGTAAGCACAATCCATCCATACAAATCAATAAAACATTTATTGCTCAGGCTACAATACCAAAGGGTTATTCAAAAGGAAAACTATCTCATATTTAGTAGTTTAGCCTCATGTTAGAAAGAAATTTGGAAGCTTTCTATTTTCAGACAGAAGTGAAAGCCCTCACCCCTTGCTTTTTGTTACATCTCATACTACAGAGAGTTAATCATCTTCTAAGTGCTAGGACCTAGGAGATAAGTTATCTTTGACTACAATATAAGCTCCATACAGTTACCCCCTATTTACCTTTTTCACGCTCAGTAGGTTGGACAGAGGTCCTATCTCCTTCAGTGTGAGGAAATCACACCATTTCTAAAACTGACAGGACAAACTGAAGTTTCTTCCTCAGAAGCAACTGCATTCAGAATGGACTGTGTAAGCTGCGATTACAAGGTTTCGCTCTTATAAATATTTCAGAATTGAACTGCAAACACCAAACAGTCTCAGTTCCTGCAGCTTCACCACTGGGTAAGACCACACTGCCCTCAAGAAAGCACAGACTTAGTGGGCAGGTGAAGAATAGGTTCTCAGCGTACTCCAAGGCCAACACAAGCTGACTTTTTGGACCACTCCAGGCAAAGCTGTTAGCTGCTCCTAGCTTCCTCAGTGCTAAGGAAGCTCCAGGGACTTGGTGTTTACATCCTGTGCCACCAGCACGACTTGCTGATGGCCACCATCTCTTAGGCAGGACAGCCTCTGGGAGCTGGGCAACCAAGAGTGCCATTTAATGGAGAACCATACTGCTGCAAAGACACAAGGTACTGAACTAATTAAGCAGGCTGCCACATTCCTCTGTTACACTGGATTTAAAATACAGCCCCACAAATAGCTTTGCAAAGGGGACAGAGTTCCTACTGCAGTGCAAAAACTGATGAAAGCAGCCAGCAGACACTGCTGCCTATCTGAACATCTGGTAGCAATTAGGAATTTATTTAAGAGGATGGCTAAGTATTCTGTTTTAGGCAGCTGACCTATTCAAGCAAATCTTCTTGCTTCTTTACTTGCCCTAACCACTGCATTTTTCCAAAGCAACATAAGCCCAAACCATTTTCATGCAAAGTCCAGAGTCACCTTGAAACTGAGGAAAAGAAACAGCTTTCCTCTCCGGGTTAGACAAGGAAAAGCAATAAAGCTGGATGCTGTGAACGTGCTAAAACCAACACTGAGACTGTCATTCCTTGTGAACTCCCCTCACAGTTTCACACACAGACTGTGTAAGGCAGCCAAGCAAGAAGCCCTCAGTGGCTCCTAGGATGGCTCAGTGGGACAGGAACCACACGCCAGCAGTTTGCAGCACCAAGGCACCTCCTGATAGCCACACAGGTCTACAAAACCAGAGTGCCATAAAATACTCTTAATAATCCTCCTCACACAGTCACAAAGTCTGTGAGCACCTACAGGTAAAAGGTATATAGAACAGTATAAGGTATCAATTTACTCTTTTTCAAATTACCCTACTTCATTATCAGTGATTGTTCATTGTTTTGGTTGTTTTGAAGGCTGAAATTTCAACAAGCACAATGGGATCCAAGAGATCAAGAAAAGATGTTTCCTTTGTACAGCTGCTCAAGAGCACTAAAAAGCCAAATTATACCCATTAACAGCTCTGGGATGCTCTATTTCTCCCTGCCTTTGCACAGGCATAAACACAAAGATACCTGAAAAAGAGCATTAACACATACAGATTAAATGGACTCCTAGCAAGCTTTTCTCTTTTCTGCCTTTGCTCTGCTGAGCTGGAGAGAGCAGAAGCAGTAAATACTTGTTTTTGTCACTTGAGTCAGCACATATAATTCTTCACACTCATAGGAACTATCTTTGCCGTGGAAGAAAATAACATTTTCACAATAACTTTTTCACAGTGGAACTGTGCCTTAAATCAAACAAGCAAGTACTGAGTCACCTCTGTGGCACAGCAACAACAATTTGATCTGCTACGTGGCAAGCTTTGGTTTGGAGATACTAAACAATTCCTCATCCCAGGCCTGGGGCTTGTAAGTATGACAGAAGATGATGCAATGCATCCAGGCTCTGGGGAGTAAAGGAACAGTCATACTACTCCTGAGAAACCCTTTGTGCAGGAAAATTTATTGTGCGCCTCCAGGTACGAAGGCTATGGATGAAATGCAACTCAATAAAGACAAGCCAAGGTGTATCAGGAGAGCTAATGAACACTTCAGTATTTGCACTTAGTCAGATAAAGCAGCGTGCTGCAGTTGAGAAAGGAGAGAGCATGTGAGCATCATTTCTGTGATAGCAAGTGCTCTCAGTTCTTTGAGCCTCATGCTTTGTTTTTGTTTGGTGCAAAGATAATCCCATAAGGGAAATCTAACCAGTTCTCCCACCTTTACATTTTCACTGTTTATTTTGATTTTTTAGAAGAGTTGCATTTAGTTTGATGGTCACATGTCTTTTAAACAGCTCTATTTTCCGTGTGTACAGCCCGTAGTCATGCAGACCCTTTATGTCCCACTCTGCAAAATGGTAAGAAGGTCCACTAGGATGTACAGCGAGTTTATAATTTATGTGTTCTGCTTGATTTCCATGCTCCAGAGCAGCTGATGAGACATATGAAATAAACAGCTAACATCTTACTGCCCACAGACAGAATATCGACGTGAGCACCAGGAATTCATAACACCTATGGAAAGCCAGATTGCACATGTGCAATAAGATATGAGAAAACATTTTCAAGAAAAGCCCTTACAGCACCAAGTCAGCTTCCAAAAGGATTATTCATTATTAAACATTCTGGCTTGATAATGAATTCTGATAGAGCACATGGTGTTAATCCAGCTATTCCTTTTTGGTTCTCAGATTTAAATATATATGTATATATTTATATATATTTTAGCCTCTGAATACTACTGTGATCTGATTTCTTACACCCTGCAGGGGACAGCATTGGGTAAAGAAAAGTAGAAATCATTTGATAAAAAAGCATTTGCTTTCAATTATCAAATTGTACTTTGTTAATTGAGACACAAAAAGTATTCTTTTAGGTCAATGCAAATCATCTCTCTCTCTCTCTCTCTCTCTCCCCTTAAACTGCTCTGAATTATTAATCATAATTTCTTCAGCTACAGAGTTCTCTCAATCAGTAGTGAGAAAGATTCCCAACCATTTGCAGCCAGTGTTAGAGAAGGAAGCAGAAACGCTGTACAGTACTGCTGTAACTTAGGACTTTCTTCCTATGCAGAAAGACCGTGTAACGCTGTTCTTCAGCAGGGATGGCAAATCCTCTGTGGTAACAGAGGTGTCAGCATGCAGGTGAAAAATACTGTTTTTCTACTCTCCTCTTTCATTAAAATATGTATACATATGGACACACACAAATTGGGACTGCAAATGTGCGTGCAAATGCAAGCCAAAGTGTTTGCCTTTTATTTTTCTTAGCCACTGTCACAAAATGAAGGTGTTTTCTCCTCCTGCAAATGAGGGCTGTGTTTAGAAGCGATACTGCAAAAGGTATATGGTAGCCTTGTTTATTTTGGACAGATGCAAAGAAGAATCTCTGAACTTCTGCCAGCGATCAAAGGAACTGATGATGTAGAACAGATTCATGGGCCATGTCCTATCAGCCTGCACTTTACCCATCATCCATCATCCAAACCCTAAGCCTTTTTCTGAGTGATGATTGCACCCTAAACACATAAAATTAATCACCACTCCAGCCTGGCCAGGTGTCTTGCCTCCAGAAATTATCTCACTGCAGCAACAGAACTGGTAGAATCTGATATCTGTACTGTAATTTAATTTAAAGAATACTGCATAGTAACGCTAAGATTGATTTACATATCTGAAAAGTTTCTTGTTTCACAAAGCCAATATAAATTCTTAGAGAAATATGTAACTGAAAAAAAAAAAAAACTGGTTGATCATAAACTAAGGGCATTTGAATATTTATTAGTTTCTGGAATTTTCTGTTGATGCTTTCTACCCCGATCACAGCTCAACACAGGTCTTAAAATGCAGTTTGCAAAACCAGAAAGGCCAGGTGCGTGAACAGCAATGCTTGCTTCTGGATCCGTACCTCAGTGAAGCCCTGGCTGTGCTGTGGGGAACGGGATTTTGCATAACATCGCCTGCTCTCATTTTCAGGGAGCCCCTCATTTTTTATTTTCATGTATTTCTTCTTTCCTTCATTAGAAAAGGGAAGAGAAATTAAGCAGCGGGACACTGAACTGTTCCTTGCACCTATGCTTTTGAAATGTCACAACAGACATCACGGCTAAATGCGACAGTGGCTGATAAATTAGCTCAAATATCGACTGGATTTGTACGAAATGCAGGCCTGCTGTATTTCAGCTGCTCATCTCCACACGAGTTCTCCCCTTCTCACACAGAACGCACGCAGCATCTCTGTGTTTTATATAAATAGTGGCAATTATAAGTACAAATGTGAAAATAATCCCCACCTAATGATAAATGGAAATAGCAGGCTGATTCCAGTATGCATATTAACAAGGAGAGAGGAGTTAGCTCTCTGCTATAAATATGAGGCCTAACTCGCAGACAAATTCAGCTAGTGTTCTGCTTCACTTCTAGATTAACTGCAAATCCTAATAATTTGCTTTTAATTGGGAGCTTAGCTCTTATATTAAATTATCATAGGAAAGCAAATGTGGCCAAAAGATGCATTATTAAAATAAAACTATCACAGTATCCTAGTTTTAAAAAAATCTTATTTGCTGTAGAAACAAAAAAGTATCTGAGAAATAAATAATAATCAGCAGAAAAAGAAATTAAATTGGACACTAAAGTACTGTAATTCAAACACCATCATCACTGCATTTTGGCTGGGATGCTCTGCTGCTACCGTGGCTTCCCTGACAGTGAGCTCTGCATATTCAGCTTTTTCTTTTCCTCTATATTTTGTTATAAATGTACACATCTCCCTCTCTTGTTGTCTGTAATAAATGCTCTCACACAGAATACAATGCAAAACAAAAGGATACAGAGCATTTCTGTGGTCTGCTGCTTCAATATCCACATTACTTTCCTGCCTTCCATGTTCAGTGCCCTTCAGAAAACCAGGAGGTGCATTAAGCATGTGAAATCACATATGTTTGTCACCCACATTGTGAAAGTCAGTCTCCTCAATGCAGAATTACATAAAGATTTATGTGCAGAGTTGCATAATCCCCATGAAAATCAACTTGTTTTGGTACACAAATGAAGCAGCCTCCAAAAACAGCCTGACATTCCTAACCAGTACTTAAAGAACAACAGTGGCAAAAACAAAACAACAAACAAAACAAAGAAGATGGGGAAAAGGGAAAATAATTAAATCCTAAATAAAACAAACACCAGAAAGTGGAAGGACAATCAGTTTCAGATTTAGAAGAATTAGAAAGAGCAAGAAAGATAAACTTAATAAGTGACCTAATCTCTTCTGCACAGAGCAATCCTACAGAATCTGTGTACAAACTGCATGTTGGAATAAATCAGAACTAGTTTTCTTCTTGGTTTTTTTTTCTTTTTTTTTTCCCTCCCAAGAATGCTCAGTAGTGCAACTCCATTACCTTTTATTAACTTCCTGAATTATGATACAAAGAAATATAGGTGTGACATTCCAGTTTCAGCTCGGGCTACCTTCACAAAGAAAGGTACAGAAATCAATATTGCATC